>NW_015115561.1:0-54840 GCF_001443285.1 Poecilia latipinna
TATATATATATATATATATATATATATATATATGTGTGTGTGTGTGTGTATGCATGTAAAATAAATATTTTTAAGTGCTATGGTGAGAGTCTTCACGTTCAAAATGTGTCCCTCTTGTAGAGTGTAGTAACATGCATTACTTTACCTTCAGTAACTGTTACCTCAGGTTCAGCATCAGTCTGACTGATGCTGATTGACAGCTAACACAAGGTCTGTGTCAAAGCCACTGTAATCACATCCACCCTGGAAAAGATGAGGCAGACACACTGCTTGATGCCCCGACAGCATCAGATTGTCAACTGCATCTAAACTTTATTTTTTTTATCATAATTTAGTTAAATATAGCAACTCCAAAATATATGCAGAGCTCGGCACTAGGCAGAAATCTGCCCATTCTTCTCTGTCGTGTTAAGAATTAAAATGTTCCCATTAGGCTACAGCCATAATGAAAAGCACACCTGCTTCAACTAAGGTTGTATGCACTTTGTATGTTTTTGAGATGTATTTGTGTTTTCCTAAAGTTTCCCATCATGACACTTGAGGTGGGAGTAATATGACTTTAAACAAACCCTAACCCTTGTCAAGGCATTTTACTTGTAAATAATACAGAAAGCAGCTTTTGCATATTTTTTTTCATAATTTGAGCCAAAATAAATGTCTAAAATTGCTCAACACTTATAGTGATGCTATGCATTGTGGATCATCTAGCTCTATTAGGCCCTGGTTTGCCTTTTTCTTAGCTTGCTGAACTAGGCTCATAATACAGCCTTAGTTCTTGTCGAAGTGACTCCATTCACTCATCCATCCCCACAACCTATTTGATTTCTCTTAAGAGCCTACTGCTGGGGGCTCACTATTAATGGGAAAGAAATTAATGGCAGTGCTGCTATTGTGCTGCCATTAGCCTACTCCTGTCCCAATTATCTGAAGTTACTGCTGTCAATCCCATTACGGTTTCTTGCCAATTGTGTGTTGATGAAATACATTTCAGTTTCTGTCCGTTTCGCGTGAAGCTCTTTTAGGGAGGCATAAAAATCCATCTATTTAGTTGATGAGCGCTGTCAGTTTTTTAAAGCTGGTTAAAACATGAAGCAAGATGAGAAATTGATGTCAAGTGACATATTGTGCACGAGGTAGACAGCTGTCACTAAAGTGCTAGTGCGAGCTTTTTCAGCCGTACGTATAAATGAATGTAAATGTTTGTAATGTAAGCTATGCAAATGCAGAACTTATTCACTGAGGGGATGTGTGTGTGTGTTTGCACAGAAATGCAATATAAACTGCATTCTGATGCTTGAAATTGCAGACTTGAAACGGTTCCCAGTCAGTGGGATTTGTCAGAGTTGGCATCACTTGTGTATTTATGTTCCAAAATCATGCAAAATTGAATAACTCTACACATCCAGTGAAGTGAAAACAGCTGCTACTCACACAGAAGCATTATTGTTTCGTTTTTAGAGTTTAGGCAGATTTTTCTTCTGTGAGATGAGGAATGGTCAGAAGCTTTATGCTTAGTTTCTTAGCTAGGAAAATAAGAATAAACAATGTGTCCATTTTATTTCTGCAAAATTGGATACCACAGTTGGAACTAGCATTGCTAAAGATGTAGCTCCTTTTATTTTCTGAGAGGTTTGGCTCTTGGAAGCTTGTGTAAATTGAGTTGCAATTTTGGACTTTATGTTAATGCCAGTTGACTAATGCATTTGTAGTTTATGACTCAATGGTGTTTATTGAAATGGACATGTTTACACACATTTGACTGACTGCTATATATTCTGTGTCATGGAATTAAAATGTGTGATATGTCTTTTTCTACTTGAATTAGCAAGACATTGTCTCTGAATTTGACATCTTTGAGAACAGAAAATCATTTTATTCTATCACCATCCTGTACTCACTCCCTGGTTTATGTCTACAAAATGGCCTACATTATACATTAATGACAGAATCTCCAGGGCTTTGCAGTCCACTCAGTGACCACCCAACTTAATGACATGGGCTATTAAGGCTTCATTAATCCAAAGTGAGGGAATGGGGATGGAGATGCAGTCTGCCCACATACTGCAACCAATGCAATGCTCTTTCACTCTGCCTTTATATAGATATTGCTTAGACATGAGAATGGGGGGGGTAGGCCTGTAACAGTAAACACTTGTGACATTTAAAAAGCTTTAAACAAACATAGATAAAGTTAACAAGACATTTTCCACATTGTTTTCACGTTTCTAAATGATTAGTTTTAGTTTACAACACAACTGACACTAAGCTTAGATTGAAGAAATTTTTAAAAACGATACATCTGTATTGACTTCCTTTTATCTTGTAACCTCACTTATCCCTAATCCAGATGTTTCCCCTGACCATTACTAGTGTATTCCTAACATTTATCCAAAACTGAATTCACACTATACCTGTAAACTTATTCTAATTGAAAAAAGTGAGAACTGAGGTAACAAATTACTTCGTTTTGTTGGAGAAAATGTCTGCAATGATGTTGTACATGTAGTATGCATGAACACACACATATGTCTCAAATTTTCATTTGTAAAAAGCAATTATTGAACATTTTGGTCATGACTAGACTGATCTGACAAGATTTAATGGCTGTTGCAAAGAACTTACTGACTTTTGTTTTCTTCCATAGTTCAAGCCTGTATTCAAATCATATACATGCATCCCTTTTATGAGCTGCATGGTACTGCCCTCATGTGTGGTCCTTATCATAATCTGAATAATTGCTCATTAAATAAGTGATGGCATACATCTAAATTAGAAACATTTCCACACTGCAATTGTTTATAAAAAAAAAAAAAAAAAAAAAAAAAAAAAAAAAGCTTGAAGAGTATGCAACTGTCCTCAGCTGAACTGCAGTTGCACTATCTATGCTTTTTGCAAAAACAGTTCTGTTTTTGTCTTGGGAATAGCAAAGATAGATGCGAATGCAAACAAGATAATGACAGGGAGATGTTGCTGAGAGGCACGTTTTTCCTTCTGTGTTCTGGCAGAGATGTGCAACTTGTTAAAAAAAACAACAACTACATTTAATTAGAGGGTAACACCAGGGCATCTGAAATGGAGCTCAACAAGGACTTGTTAAAGGTTGTATAATTCTGTTCTTTAGCTGCATATCTGTTTTTAAGGCAGTGTTTTTTTTACATGTATAAACTTCTTTTGTGCTATTTGAAAACGTACTAACGGTTGCTTCTTACTGTAACATGTGAAAGCAGAAGTGATGGATGCTCCACAGATCGGGTGACAGGTGGGGTGAAGGGTCACTGCTGACTCAGGAGGAAGCAGATTGAGTCATTTTAATTAGATGGTGGTTTTATGACAAATCTATCATAGTTATGTGAGATGTATAAATGAAAGCTCATCTCTTCTACCTTGAGGTGTTTTCCATCGTTGCTGCTGCCACTTTAGTTGATTGATGACGTTAATATTTACCTGCAGTATCCTCTCAACAGTGCTGAGGGAGATAAGGAAGACTAAAGTGGAAACACGGAAAATAGGTTAATACCCGTTTAAAGCTGAATAAAATATACAACACTAAAAAAAAAAAAAGTATATGAGCGTTTTCTTTCCTGGTTAAATGTTTTATTTTTTTTTTTTTTTTTTTTTTTTGACTGGAAGACCAATAAAATCTAATGGAAAGAGACATCAAGCTGTATCAGCGATAGACTGAATATCTCCACTCTGTGCCGTTTAATGGAAGAGAACTTGGCCCACTTCCACTTTGCTCAGATAACTTTGAAGTACCACTCTGCCTGCTCTGTACGCCATCTATTGTTAGACATGCGAGTGAAGATCAAACAGTGCTTTAGCAGTTTTAAGATGAAACACTTCTTTCAACCTAGACTTTAACGTGAAACGAGATCAGGAATTTAGATGTCATATAAAATTTCATACCATCACAGTTTCTCTGAATTAGCGCAGTAATTGGGTTGCTGCAGTGGCTACACCTGCTACTCGTCATGGTTGACAACTACTTTTAAAAAATAAACAATAGTAAAGATGAGACTGGTTAGATAGGAAGCTTTTCTCTGGAGGTGGACAGAAAACCAAGAACATTACACAGATTCACCTTTTGGTGCAGTAGCTTTGCAGCCTTGTTGGACTTCTTGAGTTGGCACCTGAAAACTCCAGTGAACTGTTGTGTTAAAAATGACATATTAACTTGTGGGGCTGAGAGGGTTTGCCTTTGTTTCCTGAGGCAGATAACATTAGTGGGGTGCATTTTATTTTGTACTGCTGATTAGGTTATATTAAAATTGCTTATTTAAAGAAGCATCAAATCAGCCATTTTTCACTTGATTAACTGGTTAGTATCAAATAATGAAATAATGGAGAACTTTATGTAACCTGATTTATTAACTGCATGAATCTAATGATTTCCACCATTTTCTTTCTGCAAAATATCAACCAGCACCAGCAGTTTTAACTTTGGCTTAACTCAACAGAGCTGTATCAGAGTTTTCTCTTTTATGGACTATTGTCCTTAAAAACAAACAAACAAACAAACAAAAAAGCGTCTAATTTCTACTACATTTGCACATGTTGGGGTGGTATTTACTTGTTAGTGTACTTGTGCACTCTGTGATTATCCACATCTCTCTCTGAAAAATGTTATTTGATGGCACCTTCTTTAGCATCTTAGTCACTTAAATATATATCAGTTTGGGTTTCAAATAGTGTTAATCTAATCCATCGAGTCAAATCTAGTCAAATATATTATTGGTATGTACAGCATAAATTTGTGGACTTGAATATTAATACTCTACTAATGGCATCTAAACATCAATGTTGTAATGACAATTAAGACTTTGTAATGCATAGCTCTAGTATGAATATGGATTTTTTTTTTTTTTTTTTTTGTTAAATGTCATATTAAGTGGTTACATGTTTCTCTAGAGTTCTTTGTATTTTCTGTCAGCATGAAACTGTGTGACCTAGGAGTGAATTTAATCGGATATCCACTCCTGAGAGGATTGGCAACTTTTCACTAGTGCATAATCACACTCACTGTAGCATGACAGCTTCCAAATTGTTTGGAAATTGCATTGTAATGCTTTGTGGAGTGATGGGCAGCAACAATTGCTTTTCTGAGATTATGGCTGACGTCTTTCCTCCCTGGAACCAGCCTGAAGGCTCCAGAAAGGAGAATTGTTAAAGGTTATTTTCTTAGCGAGGTGCTTTAACTTACTAATGATCGGTTCATCAAACCTGTCTGACTTCCCCGAGTTGCCTGTAGTCTTCTTAATTCCACCAGAAGCAGTTAGTGTGTGCTTACCTTTTAGCTCCGTCTTTTCAGCTTGGCTAAAGTTTAGCTACATAAGTACCAACGTCATAAAATGTTGGTGTTCTGTACATGGTTACAGAACCATGTTTTATAAACTAGTGGCTTCTACATTAAATCTTTAAAAAAGGTTAGAGCAATCATTTCTATATCTTTTACTTGCTGTGAAGACGGCAGCCATTGTTTAAAACTAAACGTCAATAATTACAAAAGCTGTTATGTCATCCTACCAGCCACACAAACTCTTTGTGGACTTCAGGGACTCCAGTGACTTTGTGCAGAGCCTCTTTTCCACAGTTATGTATTAAGTAGAGGGTTTATGATAGATCTAGTTTATAAGACGATTTAATACATGATGTTCGGTTTATAAGAAAACAAAATACAATTTTGGAGAAAACTGATTATTTTAAAATTTGTTGTATTTTTCCTAAATAACATAGTTTGGAAATATTCTGTAATGAATGTAAAATGACCCCACCACACCCAAACTGGAAAAAAACTACATAGAAATAACTATTCCAGTATACTTTATATGATCACCTGATTTTCAAAACAGATAAATCAAATTAGTCTGTGTGATTCTCACAAAAGCAAAACTGCAAACGATCCACTTGCATATGCAATTGAACACAGTAACATTAGGAACTTTTTTAAACTGTCACTATTGGTGACTTTTCAGCTTATTCCTTTTCAAACAGGTGTACGTATTTTTTAATGCATAATTAGCAACAGTAATGCTGATATTTTGACTTATCAGAAGACATGAAAATACCATAACATTTTGCATTCACAATAAGCCCAAGGTCAGTGTAGGCTTTCTGTTTTTTACTGGTTTCTGTCACCTGCTTTACTTGCCTCTGGCGTCGCCACCATTTTTCTTTAAAAAACTTCCTCCGTCAGGTACGCCTGTGAAGGTTATCATTTCTATTTTGAGCACTTCTGCCACCTAGTGACTGGAGGTTTGTTTGTCATTCAAGCATAAATAAGTACTCTCATACTAAAAAAGTTCTCTTGCCTCTCGGTTGTCAGATTGTTCAAAAGCTGTCAGACTGATTAAAAAGAAATCACCCGTTAGCCTACCACGGATTTTAGCTGTTAGCTGCTAGTTGTTGGCTAGTTATGGTATTTTCACGGTATTCACAACCAGCCGGAAAGACATGGATTTTTTTTTTATTTATCTGTCAACTGCATCAACACAACAGGGTCAAGGACTTGTATATTTCTGAGAAGATGCACAGCAGCAGCTTTTGAGATGGCTTGATTTTACCCACCTTTTTAACCAGCATATTATCGCTCAATTGGACATGTATCTTTTTTTTTTTTTTTTTGTTGGACAAATAATGAAAAGACTGACTATATATACCAAGTGGTGCAATTATTTGCAAGCCTTACCCTAAACAAAGCCACAGAGAACTGTACTGACAGAGGGAAGGATTACAAGGAGGTTTAGCAATAGAGGGCGATGAATCCCTAATCTCTTCAAAAAGGCTGTGAAAATCAAAGGTGTTTGTGAACACGTCCACTGAATAAAGTCGTCCTTTCTCTCACAAATTAGGGGAAATCTTTGAGCTCACAATAGAATCGCTACATTTGTGACTTTCTAACTAATTAAGAGACAAATGCTGGGAGACCCATTCAAACGAACTGAGACAGCGAGAACAATGCAGACGGAGAAGCAGTGAACACATGATGTGGCCTTGTTTAGGAGGTTGTTGGTGCATGAGTGAGTCACTCGTTTTTCTCACAGCAGTTTGTCACTGGTGTATTTCCTCTGAACTTGCGTCTCTGTGAAACAACTTTTCTCCTTTATAATTTTTGTCAGGGCTGGTCAGTGTTGTAATGATTTGAGGAGTTTGACAGAAATCGTATCTTATAGCAAATTCTATTTTTTGTAAAGCAGAAAATTTAGCACTGCAACATGGATGCAAAAGCTGTTGATGAAGAAAGCAGTTTGACCCACTGTTGAACCTTATGCACTTCCAGGCTACATTATTCGTACGGAGTGAAATTTTTATTTTTTCCTTTAGTTTCATTAAACATACTATGTCTGATTTGAAGGCGAACTTTGTTTGTTGCTGAAAATAGGCAAGTTAGTAACAGATTGGAGACTTTTTTGATTTGAGCTATTCTGTGAATCGCATCGAAGCACATTTTGTCTCATTACAATATCAACGCATCCTTAAGATTTTGTGATAAACCAAACACAAAATAGAACATAAAGATGAACCCAAAGAAAACGACTAAAAGCTCTACAAAGTGTGACATTGTAGCAAATTACCTTCAGAGGTCACCTATTTAGTAATGTTTCCGTCTTTGTCTAATTTACTCAGTATAAATATAGCTGCTTTCAGAGGCTTGTTGGAGAACATTTTCTCACAAGCAGTTTGAGGTCAAGGAACACAGACAGGTCAGGAATAAAGTTGTGAGGTGTTTAGAGCTGGTTAACAGACTAAGAAAAGGTATAAAAAGATAAAAAAAAAAAATTACAAAGCTCTATTCAATCCATGGTTTGAAAATGAAGGGAACAAAACTACACAACGTATCACAATATCAGCAGTATAGGAAATTGATACATTTCTTGTTTTAAAGTTTCAAAATACTGGCAAACTGGTATTTTATTGTTATTTTTTTATGTAGCAAAGTCTGCACGTTGCTACAACAAAGATGATACTAAAAGAGAAAACTAACTGGGAATAACAATAAAGCATAAAACGGCAAATGCATGTTATCGTACAGTTTCAGCTCCAAAATGGATTTGATCTCACTTTGCTGCCTCAGCCCCCTGCTGCAGATCACAATCAACAAAATTCACAGGTTTTATACACTGTGAGTTTGGATCGCTTTATGAACTTGTCCAGCTACGTTCAGTCAGTTGTACTGTTTTGCCCATTTTAGATTTCCACCAGATTGTCACTTCAGTTGTTCTACAGCTAACCTAGAAGATAAAAACAGTCAGTTTGCCTCCAGTTGCTCATCCACTCACTAGGTACTAAACTGTCTTGCTACTTTCTTCTGTCAAGATTTTGAGCCGTTTCAAATTCATTTTGCTCGACTGCCTACAAGTGCATGACCACTGGCTCTTAGATAAAGATATGAATAGTGGACTTTTTCATGCTCGTATGTGACTCTTCAAAATGTCATCAGAAGTGATGCACACAGTGGGGATACAGATGAAAACAGAAGGCAAAGCTACAACAAGTCAGAGTAATAGAAAGTTTATCATTTAACTGCTTGTAGTTTTCCTAGATGACATTTCATGCTGTTACACTCCTGGGGAAATGGCCCCAGTTGTTTTACTCTTGTTTGATAATACTTATTGGTCAAGTTGAGATGTTCTTATTAGCTCTTCAAGTTACACATGAAGTAATTTTCTATAATTTTCCCAAGCGTCTTACCTTGTCGACGTTTGTGTGACTTTGCTTTAATCTGATGTTCTTTCTCCACATGGAAAGCTGCCAGGAAGTTGTGCAGTGGGTAATGAGGAAGGAATCAATGGCAACTACCAGGAAAGATAAGACTACTTAGGGAAATATAGGAGTAAATGTAGCAAATGGATGGTGGAGTTGGCCATTACGATTAAAACTTAAGTGTTTAGTTAGGAGCTACTAAATCCACAGTTTGCGGGTTTACACACTCTTCCCCATTAATGTCGAATCAATAGAAGTGTCTGATCTTTTGAATGTTACTGTTTTCTGTTTCCTCCCTTCCTTCTGTCTGCTCTCAAATGTTAATCTTCCTCTAATTAAAGCAGAAAAAAAAAACTGGATAATTAGTCTGACATATTAAACATAGACCGACTCTATTACATCATTTAAACACGTTTTTGTTTTTGCATTTTCATTAAATAGCTTTTATGCTCCTGCTTCTATATATTAAGGGCTCTACTCCTTAAAACAGTGGAGCCTTGGGGTTTATGCTTTCAAGGCTAGCACTCTAAGTATGCACTATTCAGCAACTTTAATATAAAAAATGTACACATGCAGATTTTATAGCCACGTAGGTTTGCATGCCATTAGGTTTTATGATTGCAGGTAAGCTTCAGTTACTAATGGTCTGCTGGTAAATCAATCATACATTAAATGACCACAATGACCTAAAAAACTGTGAGAAAATAAGAGGCTTTTCTCAACGATGAAATCAAAGTATGCTACATAAATTTTATAGTTGTTGCATTTTGATGCTGCAAACACAACCATCTTACCTTGGTACTGTATCCAGCCATGTAGGACCAAGGCTGTGCTGGTATTGGTACTGTATCCAGCTATAAACATATTGAATGTTGTAGTAATATCTTAATTTAAGCATAATTCTTTAATAAAATACAATGATGTTTGGTTGACATCTTGTTGTCTCACTGTAAATGTGTGATCTATTCTTTTCATTTCTACTGCACCTGTTTGGTTCGCTTCAGTTCAGTCCTGCTTACCACGGAGATGCACTTAAAATATTCAAAACATGGATCAAAAATATTTACAGTGAATATTTTTGCAACACTCCTTGGAGTGGCAGATGGCACTGCGAGAGGACGACTCAGCTTTTTTCTGTTTTACTGAGGGAAGCACAAAAGTTGTTAGAAGTTTTGAGAAAAAAAAATCTTTACTTTTTACAAAAGTATGTTGTCTGTTCTTTTGGCTGTTGCTTTTTAACAAAGTTATGTTTGAGCAGGTAACGGGAAAGTCACTCTCTTGTATGCTATGAGTCATCCACTTGTCCTAATACAAACTATTAATCAGTCACTGAAAGGCTTATTAAGATTAATTAATCTTAGAATAAATGCATGAATGGTTAAATTATGGAGATATTCAATGTGTGTTGTAAAGAAGTAATTCATAGATTTTTTGTGATGCAGAGACGGGTCTGCAATTTCAGTTTGGTTCTAAAAACGCAATTGTTTAATGTAACTATAAATGTGTTTTTGTGAAGATGTGTACATTTTTAATGTACGCAGACAGTATTAAATTTTTTTTTAAATATTTGTAATTCATAAAATAAAAAAACAAATAGGCCTGAATTTGAATCACATCACATGGTAGCAGAGAGAGAAAGAGTTGGATACCTTTCGGTTACCTCTGGTCACAAAGTTGAATTTTTCCGTCCTCAGTTTTGTAACATAGAATCATAGAAAAAAAATGAAGCAACCACAATATAAAAAAAAAGTTCTTTGCAAAGCTTTTAAGAAAGTGTCCCATCATTATTCTGTACACTTTATCATTAACATTACTTGAATAACAAAAAACAAAAAAAACAAAAAAAAAATCGCCATAGAAATTCCTTGATGAACCTGGCACACGTGAGACAGTCCAAGCTTTTAAGGTGTCAAGGAAAAGCTTGATATGACGGACATAATGATCACTTAAAGCTTTGGCAGAATACAGGAAAACAGACAGGGGAGCACACTCATGAGCTCTCCACCATAACTTCTGAGTAAATCCAGCCCTTGCTGGGAACGATTTATGGATGCCTGCAGAGTTAACAACTTGACTTTTTACTCTGTTATTCAAAGCAGTAGAAATGAAGTGGTTATGAATAAACACCACGTAATGACACTGACATAGATGAAAGGTAACATGGGCAAATGAAACATTGAAACATTAGCAGTGAGTTCAAAGCAGGTAGGCTGAATCGATTCCGTTTCAATTAAAGTATCTTAATGTGGGAGGGCCGGCTGAAGTGGGGGACAATTCGAAAGAAAATCCTGACATCTATATGCACGAATGAGCAGAGCGCTAAGTTTCTCTTTTAATAAACGCAAAATGTCAATTATCGTATATGTCGTTTATAAAGATTTAATCAGAATCTTGCAAAAATAAATCCAAACAGACCTGCACGCAGATACTTCAAAAGCTTCACGCCAAACATACCGATGTAGTTATTTCGGGATGCCGAGACGTCGGGGGAATACAACGAGCCGCGTGTGTGTTTGGGAGGATGTGACGGTTTTGCCAGGTTCAATATCATTAGCATGTTTTCACCTGTCTCCTCACATGCTGCATCGTCTGAGAGTCACTTTGAGAAAAGCCCCTGCTCATGAACACCAGTCACAGAGTAGCACAAATAAAAACACTGTGAAGACAAGGAAGCAAAATTCCCAACATTGTACGAATACCAAACGTAAACTGACAGATTCTGCAATTATTAATGTCACCAAAACAACTATATGAAATCCTGTTTTGATGAGTTTCAGCATTTGATTTTTTTTTTTTTTTTCTCGCACGTTGTTTTGCATACTTCACCGAACATGACACACGAGACGAGGAAAAACTGTGACATGGTTAAATGCTGGAACTGTTGCTGTCGGATTTATTCATTGACACTTGTGGGGAGGTATTTTCTTTTAGTGCCACATGCTAAATCCAACTAAATAATTCAAAAGTAGTTGCTGAGAATGATGGTATTTCTTACATTTCATTGCCGTTTGTGTTGGCTGCCTTCCCTAGCCGCACATTCATGGTTCCTTTGGAGCCCTTCTCTGTCTCTTTATATCTTAAGCCTCCTGAAGCAGAGAATTGTAATGTCCCTGTAATCAGTCCCAGGATATTATTGGAGTTTGTTTATTGTTGTGTTTGATAGATCTACATGGACCACTTGCTTATCACAGCTGCTTTTAAGTATGACCTTGGAAACTCATTTGTTTTTGATTTTTTTTTTTTCCTCTGTTAACCACATATTGAATCCTGCCTGTGATTACAGAGAGACACGTACATTGTTTTATATCGTCACCTGATTATTGGTGTGCTTATCCACGTTTATCGGCTTGGGAAGTAATAACGGTCAACGATGCAGCGTGTATGACGGGCTTGACGGAAATTAACAAAAAAAGAAACGGGCTGAGGAAATGGTGTGTACTTCGATGACGCCCATATTTTTATTTGACGACAGATGTCAAACGCGCAATTTGTACCTCTTGAGTCGTTATGGTGAAGGTGATCCAAGGTATTAGGAATGTGTAATTTCTTCATCGGCACTCTACAAATTGTATTTGTGATAGTCTTTATCTAGCTTTACTTTCATGAAAAGTAAGTCCTTGATCATGCCACTTTTTTGGTTAGAATGAAACAGTTTAACTAAATTCCTTTACAAATTTAATATTCTAAGAAATTGACTCATTTTTTTTTTATCATTCAGTGGGACACCAATCCTTTATAAGCAATGACTCGTTATGTTTCAAATAGCTCCCTTTTTTAGAATGAATAAACAAAACTAAAACCGTTTTTGTTGTTTTTTGTCTGTAAATTAATTCACAACAGTTTGCTATTCACTGCACTTTGTTTTGAGTTGAGTAAAATCAGAACAGCTTGTTTTTTTTTTTGTTGTTGTTTTTTAGGATTCTGAAGTGCATTTGTATTATTTTATCCTCAATGTATCCCAAATTTAATTGTGAAGTCTAAAAAAAAATGCCCAAAGGAGTTTTTATATAGTTTGTATATCCTTGAAAAGAAAACTGGATTTGTCCAATATCTAAACTGGCAAGTCAGACCTGAAAGAAAATGTTTGTAGTTCTAGATGATCGTAAAAGATTAGTTTTGATCAGCGTCTTTTGTCCTGCAATATCTGCATAGAATTCACGCAGCAAACTGACTCGTTTATTTATGTAGTTATAATAAATGTATTTATTCATTTAGTTTCAGTGTTTTTCTTTCCAAGTATTGAAACAAATAAATAGACCATTAATAATGTTTATTTCTTGTACAGTTTTGATCCTTTTTTCCCCTGAAACCTAAAAAAGCAAATAAACCCCCAAAATATGATTTTTCTTGAGTAGGTATATCATTCCCACAAGGGATCATGTAGGTTTTCTGGCATAAGGTAAAATTTATTTAGTAAAAGTGAAGAATGAAATAGCTTTTTGGATAGTAACTTTGTATTATTCTAGTATAGTCAGCCTTGACTGATCTTGAATTAACACACTTTACCACTTAACAGAAAATGTGTCTTTTTTTTTTATTTCCAATGAAGGGAAAAGAAAATGAATTAAATTTAAAAAGTGAAATTTCATCCAAGGCAACAGCATTTCCTTAAAATATCTGAATTAGAACTCAGTCTTTGAGTTCTAATATCCATAACACTGACTATGAATTAACCTAGAAAATAAAACATCCACAGTAGCTTTCAAGCTTACTTTTTTTATTTCCATATGTGCTCCAAGCTATTTGACAGAGTAAACGCTTGATCAAAGCACTTTTCCCCTCATGTTGTTGCTGTCTTTAAATATGTATCCCAAGTGCTGAATATAAAACAACTGGTTGTGGACTTAAGGATGCTTGATCAATCAGGCTTTTTACATCCGAGGTTATCTCAAACCCTGGGAACGGAGCTCGCGGTTTTTAGATCGCTGCTTTTCCACTGATAAATTGTTGTGACCGCAGGGAGCCGTTTAGAGAGCGATGAAAAATAACAAAAAAAGCAAGAATTTTTTATTTTTTTTTAAATGGAGTACAAGAATGGGAGAAAAGACGAAGAGTGTTCTTCCCAAAAGGAAATATCCTTTAATCAGTGTCCTATTATATGTTCTTTGAGGTCAGAATATGTTTTGTGGGAAGAGGAAGAAAAGAATCTCTCAGAAGATTTAACAACTTCTTCTGATGAGGCCAAAGGTCTGCCCATGAATAACGCATGAGAAGTGAAAGAGGAGGAAGAAGAGACATATTGGCTCTGTCGAACCAGGGAGTGTATGCTTGGAGTAGACATGTTGGCTCTGATGGGTCTGTAACTTTTTTTTTTTTTTTCTCTCTGCCCTTTCCTTCAAGGAAAAAAAAAAAAAAAAAAAAGCAACTCATGAGACATAATTGCCCTCAAGGCCTCTTGTTATATTTTGGCCTCATCCTCTCGAGTGAGTGAAGGCTTTCATTGATCACTTGGATCAGTTTTTTTTTTTTTAAGTAATAATGATTTGGGTTTTACGTTTGTTGCAGAAGTGGTTTATTTAAATCCCTTTGTGCTTTTTTTTGTGGCTACAGTTACATCTGAAGGTCACAGCAACTTGTCCATTTCCTTAATATTGCCATTCTGGGCTTAAAAGTCTCCCACCGTGATTCACTTTGCCTCATAAAGAAGCAATGTTCTCTTAGGGCAAAATGGTTTAAAGGAAGAGTAAAAAGCAAAGGGTCTTTTATTACGCTAACGGTTGCTATAGGTGTGCTGGTTTGAACGTTTTCGTTTACATGTTCGCCTAGCGCATGCGGTAATTCATATAATCTCATTAAAATGCCGAAAGTTTTGGCTTTTTAAAGTCACTGTGACCCTGAGGTCTGCTGCAAGCATCAGTTTCTGCATACTGAGCAGAGCTCTGATTGATCTCTCTAAGTGAGAGCAATTATTGGGATTGTTCTTTACAAAGAAACTGCCTCCCTTTCTTTTAAGCCCATGCAAAACACCCACACACAAATCTATGCTTCTTCGTCACATGGTATATCAAAATGAAACTATTAAAAATAAACAAAAAACTTTGATCTTGATTTGGAGCTGATGATCTTTGGCTCTTCAACTCTGCCCTTTGCTGATTATGCATAGAATAATTTGACCTCCGAGACTTTGAATGGAGAATAGCAGACATGAAACGCATAATATAAACTAGGAAATTGACACTTACATCCATAAAGTTTGCTAAATAGGATGTGGGTGGTTTGTCTAAAATCCTTCCAATGAGTTGGAAGTTAATTTATGTCAAATTAAATGGGAAATTCATTGGTGCTTGTGCAGTTTAGTCAGTCTGTGATTGGCTGCCTATGCATTTGCATCCACTTCTCTTGGTTATTTTGGGCACAAATGACAGCAGATGTTTTTTTTTCCCCCCCGATTGAGATAAGGATATACTTCAATAATGTAGAATAGCAGACAGTTTGGTGTGGAGGAAAAAAGTCCATTAGCAACTTTTGAGGGACATCACAGCTGGCAGAGTAAAGATGGTTAGAGCTATATACACAGCTTAGGCCTTTCTTGAAATAAACAACTACTCTGCTTGTTTATTTTTTTCCTACTACCTCCAATCGAACAGTGGAGCAGTTAATTACCTTGGAGACTGAATGCTAATTGGTGGATGGCCCTGAGCAAAGAATTAAACTGACTTCTTAAATCTTTTTGGTGAGTTTTTAAAGTTCATAAGAATCATGACAAACAAACTACATCAGAGGAATTTTCTTCTCTAGCTCAGTGGCAAGCGTAACACTTGGGTCCCAAAGCTTGAGTGCACCACATAACCTTCACCAGGGGTGCCCAATATGTCGATCGCAGAAAGATTTTGAGTCGATCTCAGCAGGTGACAAACTGATCGCCGCCAGGACGCTGAGACCAGCACTTCCTCTTCTGACGGGCTTATAAAAAATATTCACTAAGATCCTAAACGTTTGTAGCTTCATTAAAAAAAGAAATAACTATAAAAAAAAATCGTGTTAAAATTAATAATCTCAGTAATTATTGTTTCAACAAGGTGTTGCGCAGTTCTGTGCGTTTTGGTTCCATTAACAAAAAGAAAAGAAAAAAAAAAGGCGACTCAAAGACCGACTGACGAGCAGAGCAGGGGTTTAAATTAGCTACTCAACCACCGCTGTGTTCATGAGAGGCTTATTAATAATCGAGAAATAAATATCAAGCTCGGAAACCTGATATCGTAACGGACTGAATGTTGTGTTTTTAAAGTAACTCTTAAAGTCATACTCTTGCATTTGCAAATGAAGGCTCAGTTCATGTTTTACACTGTTGTTAGCATTTCATCTGGTGTGTACTGAAATGAATATAAAAGACAACTACTACTTTGAACATTTAGTATGAACCCAAAAGTTTTCCTTCTCACGCCACACTGTGGCACGGTTATGCTTTACATAAAAATAAGAGCATTTTGTTTTTGCAATGTATTGAGCAAACACGATTCCTTGAATAAAAACCAACTGCACATAGTTTGTATTTGGATGTCTCACTGTGAACACGACACAGGAACTCATAGTAGCACTGGACTTTTATTCTGTGGTAAAAATTGTAATCAGAAAGATGACGCATCCTGTAGTAAAATTGAAGTTCTGTACACCCTGCATAAGTACAGTTCGTCCTTGATGTCTTTATTGAACAGAAGCTGTGTTCTTGCACTTTTTGTAACAAGTCCTTCATTTAGAAGTCTTCACTGTGAGCAGATACACAGTGCTGCCAATATTTAATAACCTCTAATTTCCTTTAATAACCTCTACAGTGGTTATAGCAACTCCTATAGTTCACTCCTCAAGAGGAGACATGCCTGTTGCTTTGAGGACACTCTTGGTTGTCCTTAACTCTTTTTCACCTTGAAATTACTAATAAGAAAGAATACATACATTTTGAAAATGATGGAACAATTTATTTCCAGCATGTTTGAAACATAAAACACTCCTAGTATGAAAATATTTAATTGCATATGAGTAGAATAAAATGATTCCTACCTGTGTTGTTTTCTTTTTTTGTTGTTTTTACCTGGGGCCATCTGTAACTTTTTGATGTAAAATCTGTTTTGAGAAAAGCCAGTCGTTACATTTCTGTTTAAGAAACTGAACACATGTACATGAAGAGTCAGTTATTTCAACAATCTTAAGTGTTGCATATTTTTCCCTTGGTTATAATTCTGGCAGCAATGAGAAAACAAACTTCTTATACTGTACATATTCAATATAACCTTGGTCACAATGCCAAATAACATGGGCACCTACTAGTGTGAGCAAATAATACAGTCCAAAGAATGTTAATTACAATATGTCCTCTCTAATAGTACATATGAATAGTTAAATAAGGTCAATGATGTCAGGAAAATGCAATTTGCACCTAGGGAATTCACAATCACATTCAAATACACGTCTGTGTTTTTCTGTGGATGTTTGAGTGTGGTTGCATGCTTGTTTTTGTGCGTCTCAAGATAAAACATGATGCGTCTCCAAATGACTTTGGCTCTAACAACAGAACAAGGGCATGGTGAGCAACATGCCTCATTAAAATACAGATCAAGAGGCAGTTTAAGTGTATAATTCGCCATTGCTTCTCCAACGCAATAAAATAAATAGTTTTTTTCATCAAAAGTCAGTACTGGTTTGCCTTAGTTCTTTTTTAATGTTGGGATCATAACTTGATTCAAAGTTGTTAATGTTACATGTCCTCTTAAGCACCAAAACATCCACTTTGATAGCTGTTCTAGGAGTACCCCATTACCACCTCTCAAGTTGTGGACGCATTAGTTTTCGAGTTTTTGTATAATTAAGAAAAACAAACAAGGCAGTCACTTGGGAAAACCAGCAGTTTCTGCCAAGTGCCATGAGATATTGGGTGTTATTAGGCTTGATTTTATGCAAAACATAATGGATTACATAACTGCCATATGCCACTAAAGCAAAGCACAAGCATCCCCAGTGTCAAATAGTGGAGGATTGAATAGAAAATAAGACATAAAATATTGAACAAGAGAAGCTTACTAGATTTGTCAGACTGTCTGATCTCAGGTAGGCTGTATTGATAGACGCACAGGGGACTCTGATCCATATCTTCGATTTTGCATTTAATTTATGTAGAAACAGGATAACTGTAATGTTGGTGTAGCTGTAACCTATTCTGATAAACGTTGCTTTACAGACTTCTTGATGATTTTGTACGTCTCTCCCTTTTGCAGGTTTACTGGTCCCAACCTTCCTTCGCCCATCATTAGCAGCAAGAACTGGCTTCGACTTCACTTTACGTCAGATGGCAACCACAGGTTGAGAGGTTTCAGCGCCCAGTACCAGGGTAAGATCAAGAGATGAATTAATAGAACATCAAAAGTATTATAGACATTGCTAACTGTACATGGTATGTTCACTTTTGTTATGACCTTTTTAATATCATACATAGATGCACAAAATGTCGCTTTCTTGGCAGCTTCTGATTTCCAATTTTTGTAAAAACCCAAAAATATTAATTCTGACTCAAGTTGTCAGAATTTATGACCTTTATTATGACCTTATTTCTGGTTTAGTGCATATTTATCAAAAGGGTTAACAGTAAAAATGTTTCACATTTTCATTAGTAGCTAAAAAAAAAAAAAAAAAACGTATTCATTTATTGTAAATCTACAAATATCATAACTAAGGTCAGTAACAACTTTGTTGGGTAATTCTGTAACATGGTTTTCTCGTTCACTTTAAACTGTTGCTGTTTTACCAATTCTGAACACTTTTAGGTAGAAGAAGGAATACTGTATTCTTTCTGTATTGGCAGAGGACTCTCAACATTGCAAAGATTGCAAGGTCCTTACTTCTGAGCCAATTACTTTTGTGCAAACACGCACACACGCAGAAACGACACGTGCACAAAAACACACACCCGCTAAACCCCTTTTTTTTTTTTTTTTTTTTTTTTTGCTTTTTTTGCAACAGGCATCCATTTTCTTCCTCATAACTGTTAGCATGGCAGGGGGCACCTCTAAGAGGGGATGAGCTCTGAAAAAGGATTAGATCTTCTACAAAAATGGTCATATGTGAGGATTTTACCTCCAGCCATCCACCGGCGAGATAATTGGAAGCGGGGGGAGTACTGTGAAAATTACAAAGTAAAAAAGGAGAAATGCCTGGAATGTAAAATACAAGTTTATTCAATTGTTCACTGTTTGACAAATGTTGACCAAGATTTTAACAAGATCAGATTCTAACAGAGAACTGAGAGAAGATCCTTTTAATTTACCCGTGGTGTGTTCAGAAAGAAGAATAAAAAACAGGATTCAGCCATTCAATGATTTATAAGCGGTTATATTTTTATCATGAAAAGCGTTTCGAACTGCCTTGTTCTTAAAATCCGTTCATCATCTGAACACCAAAATCAGCTTGATCACAAGATTCATTTTTATGTGTCAAACATTATGTCAGAAAGCTGGCATGTTGCTTTAGAACCTGAAGTAGTTGTCAGTTTAGACGCCAAATTACAGGAACGAGCCGTTTTCATTTTTTGTTTAGTTGAGAGAGCACATCTTTTTAATTGTTTTTCTTTTATCACAACCATCTTAAACAGACTTTTTGACATGTGCCTCAGATATCTTTGAGAGACAAAAACCCCAGCTAAAACAGAGCAAAGGATGCCATTTCAAAAAATGTCACAAAGAGACAAAACAGTTTATTTGGGTCTTTGATAATGCTGAAGATATATATATATATTTTTTTTTTTAAAAAACTGAGGAACAAATATTAGCTTTTTATTCTACCATTATGACTTAGCTTTCATTCTCACTGCTGCTATCACAAGGCTCCACTACTTAAACTGCATCTTTTGTTTGTATATTTCCTTCATTAATCATTTTCTCTGAATAAAAATGTTTTCCTCAAGGACTCCACAGGAATGAAGACATTTCACATTGTTGAGCTTTATTCCTAAGTGTAAAATCTTTCTTTTTATAAGTCAAAATAAATAACACCATCATTCTAAACATAAACCTTTTTACTATTCTGCACATTTTGACAATGATCCAGCTGCTTAGCTGCTTAATAAATTACTTTCCCCAAATCGATGTAAACATAACTCAGTGGGTAGTGCTATAATCAGCAGCATGGAAGTTATGTGCTGCAGTCATTAAGCTCCTAGTTGACTATACTGATGTCATTATAAAAACTCTTCTTTTTTTGTCCTTTGTGTCTGTGCTGTCAACAGTGAAAAAGATGACTGAACTCAAATCCAGAGGTGTGAAGATGTTGCCAAGCAAAGACAACCACCACAAGATATCAGTGTGTAAGTTATAATTCTTACTTTTTGTATTGCTGAAATATCAGCAGTTTTGAAATAATTTCATCTGACTGTATTTCTGTCACCGTTATCCTCAATCCATGTGAATGTGAGCTCTTTCTGAAGGCAACCTTGCTACCCAGATCTTTGGTTGGGTTGTTTTTACTCACAATGCCTCATGTCATGGTCCACTTCATCCAAATGAATTGAAACCTGTTTTTAGACCAATCATAGTTTGCTTCACTGATCTGCACCAGAGTTTGACTGCACATGTGCACCTCCCCGAACAAAACGTGCCTTTTGAAAAAAAACACAAATCAACATGGCTTGTGACAAGTGAATAATTCAGTTTTACATATTGCACTATGGGAAAAATGATTAGCACTTTTTAATCATAATGTGGAAAATAGAGCCTGGCTTTAACATGATATGCCTAAATATTACCAGAACTGCCTGTTTTTAACTGTGCTGCAGATCCATTATTTGATGCTTTAAATTATGTTTTAGTTTCAAAGGTTTAACTTAAGACCTCTGTATTTGTCAGCTGTTCTAAACACATAGGGTTAGGGTAGGGTATATATATATATATATATATATATATATATATATATATATATATATATATCTGTGTCGTGCGGGGAGGTTCACTGCTGGTGAGGCACTGACTTAAGACTTAGACACCATGCATGTTATTGGACGTACGGAAATTTCGCTCAGGCATACAACGCTGGAGGGCAAAAAGACTAATCTTTTACAGAACTTGTCAAATGTTGGATTCAGTTGATATGTTGAATATAAGTTGCTAAGGAAGTATTAAAATCGGAAAATATTTTATTACTTTTAAAATAGATTCAACTGCCTGAAACTTGCTCACTACCAAGTCAAAGGTTCTTGTCTCTGCTCCTTGTTCTTTTAAAGTACCCATTAAGCATCAAAGCCAGTTAAAAACAGTGATGTCTAGTCTTTAAACACACTCTTGTACCTGTGAAAAGACAGCAGTAATTGCCTCCGTTGCTATTTTTAAACCTTCCTTGTCCTCTCAGCTTAGCATTAATCTCATTCAGCAATAGCTAAACATGTAAACAATAACGTACTGAGAGGATTAAGTCATCCAGAACTACGCAAAGTTGCAAGCTGAAGACTGAAAATAGTAGAAAACTGCTCTATTTACACTTCTGTCTAGAAAGCTCCTTTTATTGTGTTGATTTTTATTCTCTCCAGTTGCTACTGTAAAATTTAGATGTTTTTTGTTTTATTTCTACTGTTTGTATATTTTATCACCTTATATACCAGTTTACAATGCATGAGACATTTTTTGCCAATAAATGACACTTTTTTTGTTGTTGTTTTCACGGGATAAATTTGCAGAGACATGTAAATTTGTGACTGTTTGCGAATCATAATTAGTACCTGTGGGAGAATCCAGTCGTACAGGTGAAACCCCAAATCTGTGCTAATCTTCAAACACAGGTGCAAGCAGCTCATTACAATAATGGGCCAAGAGGTGTAGAAGGAACAGGCCAAATCAGAGCAGATCCCAAATAACAGTGTGTGATTTAATGACACTTAGCTTCCCTCATATAAACTTAATTATACCTGATGAGGCATTCCAGATATCCTCATTGACTCAGATAAGAAAGAAAAAAAAGGATATCTATATCAAATAGAAGACTCTAGTTTGATCATCCTTAGCTACTCAAAGCCAAGGCTCTTTAAATTGTGATCCAGTTCTTTAGTGGATAAACTGGGTGAATCAGTACAGTGGTAGCCTTAGTGAAGAATATGACGATTACATGTAAAGAAGTGGTAGTTTTGTTACAGGTAGCACTAACGGGTGCTTCCTTCTGTAAAGTAATGATGTCACTTAAAAGTTTCAATGATAGTCATTTGGGTTTTTTCATACATGCTACATTTCCAAAAGGTATTGGGTCTGACCAAAATCATTGAATTCAGGGGTATTCAGTCGTATCCGTGGCGACAGACATATTCAGTCAAACCCTCAAACATGGAGACTGCTTCTGTAGGTATTTGTCGCTTTCATATTCTCAACATTGAATATATGTCTTGAGGATGGAGCCCTCCTGTTTCAACATGACTGCACACCAGTTCACAAAGCGATGGGCCACGAAGGCGAGGATGAACAAGTCTGGTGTGGAGGAACACGACTGACCTCAGCCAGACGGACCAAACGTTTGGGATGAATCGAAGCCTGGAAGCCAAGCCTTCTCGTTTGACATCAGTGTGTGACCTCAAAAATGTGCTCCTGAAAAAAACGGGGGGGTGGAAAAAATCCAATAAACATAATCCTAAACCTTATGAAAAGCCTTCCAGGAAACGCTGAAGCTGGTATAGCAGCAAAGGGGTAGGCTGAAATCATATTAAAGCCTTTGGATTAAAACTGGGATGTCACTCAAGTGTGTGTGTGTGTGTGTGTGTGTGTGAGTGAGTGAGAAGACAGGTGTGCAAATATTACTGCTCCTGGGAGCACTTTTGCATTGATTTTTTTTTGTCTAAATAATACTGCTTTTGGCTGCAAATTGTGCAGCACAAAGTTTGGTGGCCAACTTTGATTCATAAAAAAAAAAAAACCCTAATTCATCGATTCCAATTAAACAAAAACACATACAAGATTCAGTAATTTAGTGATGCCATTCTGTGAAAATTAAACAAAAGCAGTCACATAATTGCACCAAAAAGGACATTACCAAAGGCACGACACCTTTTGTACATCTGCAGCTAGATCTATCGAGATCTTGTATATCTATAAATCCAGCCTTCAAGCTTCATTTATCGTTTTTCTCTTTAAATATGCTGTAATTGGTTGCAATTATGTTCTTTTAAAAATTGCTCAAAATGTGATTTTTTTTTTCCCCTTTAAAGCTTGAGGTAAATTGAATAACCAGCTTTCTCCCAGCTTTATTTATTCAGAATTTATTGCATATTTTAGCACCTGGAAGCTCTGCTGACACTGTCGAGCCTTGTTTTGAATTTATAGCAGTCTCGCATTAGTCTGCGACTCGGGCCAGAGAGCAGGTGTCCCATTGATTGGACCCTGTAGAACTCTGACCCCTGGCAGTCAGTAAGGGCTTACCCACTTTGCCAAGTTTACCTGACCCCTCTTGACACTGAAACTTCACTGTTTTGCACTCAATGACATGATTAAACAGAGATTTACGGAGATTTTGTGGTTGAAAAAAACATTTTTCTTTTTTCTTTTGCTCAAAAATAGTGTTGTGAACACAACTTGTCTGTAGATAGATCAGCGGTTATCGAGCTGCTTGATTTGATTTCTTTCCCATTTTTTTTTAAATAATTAAATAAAGAAACTTCTAAATTTTAATCACAAAAAAGTGAAGCTAAACTGACAAAAGAAAAGAAAAACATATTGTACAAATAAAACAGAAGATGCACGTATAAAGACTTGAATTCTAAAATGTAAACCATAATATCAAGCAGTGGCAAAGTAAAATGGACATTTATTCAACTTTATTTACCCTATGGAGAATAGTCTTTTTAGTTGTTAAGCATTTAGTGTAAAAGCTAGCCATGCATTCTGCAGTATGTTGTTTTTGTAACATTTGGCACAGCATTTTCAGAAAATAAATATTTTGTCCTTGACCTGCTGAACAATCTATACTTTTTTTTTGTTTGTTCTCTGTCAATAGTGTCCCAAATGGGTGTAGCTCAAGGACACAACATGTGTCCAGATCCTGGGATTCCAGATCGGGGGAAAAGAAAAGGCTCTGACTTCAGGTAAACAAGAGGAACACTAAGAACATCGGATAATTCAGTTTTACCTTTCATTTAGATTAATATGGCTGAAACAACAAAGAAACAGCATTTCTTCTGATAGCTTATCTGGCTCTGCAACCTCCTGGTGTTTATTTTTAAAACGTGCTCCAGTGCGACACATTTCCTGATGCGAAGCAAACCAAATGAGACAAATGTGTAAGCTTAAGCAGATACAGGTCCCCTCCTATTTTAGCCACAGCGCAGCAATAGCCTGCCTCCAGGAGACGGTGATATCACCATAAGGGCTATGGAGTCTTGTTTCCTGTCAAAGCTGTTGTCTGCATCAGTGGTCACCTGTAACGCAGACAAATGGGTGTCATCTGTATCCGGTATTTGTGTCATTTTTGCAAATCACACCCAGTAGGGCTAAGAAAATATACATGCTTTTTTTTTTTTTTTTATCATCAGTAAATACGTTTTCCTGGTTCTCCAACATTTTAGCTAATTTATTTTCTGCGCTTTCTCTGACTGCAGGCGAGGAGCTACAGTGCACTTTTCCTGCGATGAGGGTTACGAACTGCAAGGCTCAAAGAGCATCAGCTGCCTCCGAGTGACAGACAGCTATGTGGGCTGGAGTGATGACCGGCCCATCTGCAGAGGTAAGCTTTGACATGTTGTCTCTATGCACGTATGTAACGTAAGCAGACTGAATTTGATCTCGATTCATTCTTCTGCACTGAGGTGCTCAACCCATGTTTGCTTATAAGGCTGCTGTTATTTTGTGTGGGAGTGCAGTACATTTCTTTTTCTTCTTGATACGCAGTTCCCACAAGTTTGAGTGGCCTGACTTTGACCTTTCACTCAGCATTATTCTGCTTCTGTTGCTTAGCCATGCACGCATGGTCCATGCCCATCAATCATGTCGTTTCTCCTCATGACCTTTTGGTAATGGATGATTTATTGAAATTTTGAGCGTTTTGACATCTGTGCAGTTTTTGAGTATCTGGTCTTGAGTGGATTCTTTCTAAAACAGTATTACGGATTCATCAATGGAGTGCTTTACCGTAACGTCAAACTTGGTAGCTCAAAGGAAATTCCGGAGCGTTCCTGCACAGTCAGGAAAAAGTTGGTATTCGATTTAAAAGTGATTTTCAGGCACGGAGAAAGGAAATAGAATCTGTAAAGTTATTTATATTTCATCACTTCTCTACCTTGAGGTAGAGATTTCTGTCCTCTACGTGTTTGAGAACTCAAATAAAACTTTAACAGCTAGTTCAATAAAAAACAACAAAAAAATAACGGCTTACTATTTTAGGACGTTCAAAGAATTCTAAATTGCTGAGTGGATGTGAAAGCGCATCACTTTTCTGCTGAGCAGCCAAACAGATTTAATGGAGAAAGAGAACTTGATGAATAAGCTAATAAACAAAATAGTTTATAGTTACTTATTCACTAAATGCATCTCATTTTACACCCTTAGAAGCAAAATTATCAGGACACTTATGACGTCCCAAAAATCCAACAAAAATATTCCACAAAATCAAAAGGTTTTTTATGGAGATTGCGATAATTTAGCAAAAGTTTTATTTCTATACTTTTGTCAACGGTAGCGATGGTTTTTGCTTTGACTGCGAGAGCTGTCACTGATTTTCTAAAATTGGTACAACCGGTTTACACTGCAGCATCCACTAAATGAATGTGACTTTTAGGAAATGTGGTGCTAATTAGTCGTGGTTCCATCTGCAGTCTTTGTCACCTGCATTTCAGAAAATACCTTTGTGATGCAGTGAAGCATAAAGTCTTATACTGACAGTTTTGTACCAACATCATCCGTAATGTGAGTGAAATTTGTCCTGACGAATGTCTTCTTTCAGCATTCAGCAATCCATTATGAACCCTTTCATGCTGCGCCTTTAATCAGACTCACAATGCTTAGATAAAGATAAAACATTCTCGGGAAGCAATTAGAGTATCCTGAATTAGCATCAGTCATCATTACATTTAATTGGGCTATCATTAACACTTTGGGATAAGGTATTTACAAATTGATTTCTTGGCATAAGATCAATATTTCTAACTTCAATTATATGTTATTTACCTTTTCAATCTTACTTATGTTCTCCTCTGCTAATGATCTGATATAATCCTAATAATTAGCATATAATCCTCTCATATGCCTATCTCCTCTGCCAACAGATTCCTGCATAAGGTGTATAGGACAAGTGGTAAAAAAGAACAACCTTAATTTTCTTGCTCTAATTATCAACATTATTTACAGTTACATAACTTGCTCCTAAATTTGCCAGACAGATCTAGATGTAAATAGGTTTACGTTGGTGGTATAATGATTTAGTATGCAAGTAGTTTGTGGTTCTTCAACACCCTGAAGACCTCTCTTTTTCCAAATAATGCATATGTGAGATTTGTCTTCACATACGCACAGGCAGAGGACTTCCTGAAGTCTTGTTTTTAATTAAATGTATTTCTTTTTTAACTGTTCCACCATGCTGATGCCCTCGGGCCTCCCTAAGAAAAGTCACCTTGTACCTTTTTCTTTTTTAAGTCTGTTTTGCCAATTCCTCACCTACTCTGTCGATGTGAATATTTAAAGGGAGATTTATGCTGTTTCCTTTCCCTGTTGATTAGATGAAATTTTAAATGCAGACAGGTGGACTAAGATCATTAAAACATTTAAATAAAACTGATTTTCTATTAGTTGAGTGGATCTTGATTTCCAAGCAATCTACTTTCTTTATTAAGTTATAATCAAGTTACTGCAATGTTCAAAGAGAAATGTGTTTAAGTTATCGCCTGGCTCAAAGTATGAAGGGCAGTGAATCCTGAGGATGAGGACAGCTTATCAGCTTATATATTATACATACTGGAAAAGGAATTCATCCTTTGCCACATTTTGTTTTGTTACAACGAACTTGAATCTCACATTTAAAAACTTCAGTTATGCCATAGTTCAGTGCATAGTAGCTACACCATGACAAAATGTGAAAAAGAAATTGAATAGGTTTAAATACTTTTTAAGGTTCTGTGTTATGATTACTTCTACTGTTTATTCTCTTGGCCCCATCGTTCTGTATTTATTTTAGTGTTCTCTAGAAAGAATCCCAGTAAATTATAAAGTCAAAGGTCGACAGACAATCTTGTTTCAAAAACCTTACAGGAGGAATGTGCATGTTCAAGTTGATAATGACTTCTATCAAACTGCACATAACTTTTGACTTGATGCTGCAGCAGAAATGCATCAGACAGATCCGACAGACATCAATAATTGGATAGCAAGTCATGGCGGTTGTGTCGTTTATTGCGATCTTTGTTTCTGGTTTTCTCAGTTGTTGACTGTATTGTTTATTTTATGACTTTTGACTTTTTTACTAGTCAGACTCCACATCTTTGAGTATGAAATAGATCATTTTATCTGTAAGAAAATTATTGTTTTTGATTTGAATATTATTGGAAAGTCCATTTATTGCAGTAACTCAATTCACTAAGTGAACTTAATTATATACGTTAATTACTCGCGTCTTCAAGCCTTTACTTCAGTTAATGACGACAACTCAACAGCAATGCAATTACAGATAAAATAAAATGAGTCCAGCAAAAACATGACTTTTAATACAGAAATGTATGTAAAAGTATGTCCTAGCACCTGGTTCAAGGTTACTTTCAAAAGGTTTTTTTAAACTGACAGACAAGTCTCATTGAAATTCATATTCTAATTTATTGAATGTGTAAATAGGCATAATCAGTTGCACGGTGTAAGAGCTAGAGCAACTTTGGTGATTAATTAGGTTTTTTTTTTAATACAACACTGAAAGTAGATCCTTCAGAAAATGCAATCAGTAAAGTCTTAAAGATAAACTTGCAATCCAATCCTACACAGGTGTGTCTATAGAAGAATGACTGACATTTTTGTCATTTCGGGCAGTGACAATATAAAACACCACCATTTCTGTGATCATGTCATGTGTCTGAATTGGTCTTTAACAAAACATTTACCTCTTTGTGTCTGTTGTCTCGTAGCGCCAATGTGCGGCGGTCAGCTAAAAGGACCCAGCGGTGTCATCACATCTCCTAATTATCCTGTTCAGTACGATAACAATGCCAACTGCACTTGGATCATCACAGCAACTGACACGTCTAAGGTAATTCTCACTTATCCTGAGCTCTGAGTTGAAACCGGTTAGGGTTTTCAATCGACTTTTGGTTGTTTCCTGTGAAAATGTTAATGTGTGTGAAGCCGTGTAATTCAGCTTACCTGTTTGAGAAGAGGACGCAGCGTTCTGCCACGCAGGACTCCTTTTGGGGTTTTGACGATCGCTACAGGACACTTTTGGGGAGCTTTTCAGCACGCCAAGCGATAGACTGAAACGTAAGAGACGAAGAAATTAAAGGAGAGAAAATGACTGGATGTGCTCCAACAAAAGCCACGAGCGAGTTGTTAGAATTACCTGTGGTGGCACAAAGAGGGTGAATTGGACAGCAGAATAATGGTTTTAAGGGCATGCTTAGAGGAGAACATGAAAGTCTCACAGCCCCTCTGTTTAGAACCATGGACTTTGGAGTTGTGTTCAAGGCCATTCAGCTACTCTTCTGCCAAATGCCCCTCTGTAAAACCGAGCAACGTAGTTGTAAAAATCGCCTTTTTTTTCCTTCTTTTTCACTGCAACGAGTGAAAGCGGCTTTGTGAACAGAGATAAAGCAGGAATGCAAGTCAGAAGCGATATATGTCCACCGACGCCCAACCTTTGTTTGCAGCTATGGAAACGCACTCCGTATACCCAACAGGCTGCAAGCGGAAACACACCCTGGTATTTTAGGCAGCATCTTGCTTTGTTTGGTGCAGATGACGATGGAACGAGGCTGTTCTTTCTGTTTACAGATGTAATGAGCTTCTATTTCTGTCCATCTCCACAGACCCAGCCAGAGGAGGTGTTAGCTGAGGTACTGCACAGGGAGTAGAATAGGACATGACAATGATTCCTCTAGGCCTAAATTCAGTTTCGAGACGCCGTGACAAAATGCGGATTGTGGTCAGTTTTATTGAAGATACAAAAAGTTTATTTTTGAAGTCTTTCAGGTATTAAAGCATCAATATGAAGGACTCTGGTTTTCTGATCCAAAACAAATTGAATGGCGAGTGTACCATTGAAGATGTTCTGCAATGTAAAGTACACTGCTCTTAGGAAAGAAAACAAAGTTTCAGAGACTTGTTCTTTAACCAACTACTAATATTGGTATCAAAGCATTAATCCGGTATGAATCTAAATTTACAGTAAAGTTGCCAAGGTGTTTGGCTTCAAAAAGTTCAACTCTAAGATTATTTTGTTTGGTTTTTTGAACAGCTGGTATCTGCATTAACACTGTCTTCTTTGGACTTTATAGAACCTACCATAAATATTCATACCTTATAACATTTGTCATGTTAGGATATGCTATATTCATTGAAATTGTATGTGTTAAACCAACACTGCATAACTATAAAGCGAAAGAAAAGGGAAATGTTTTTTTTTTTTTCCAAGTGTGCATGTATTTTTGCTCACCTGATTAAATACTTTATAGATTCAACTTTTAAATCATATTAATTGTCAGACCTAACTCTTTCTGAGAATCTGTGGTGGGATATTTCCTTTCACTTGAAACGTTTTCACTACTTTATGCTGAATAAAACACACTAGAGCTGGTAGTTTTAAAGTGATGATATGTTAAAGTTGAAGGGGTATTAATATTTTTAAACGAGACCATATATTCAGAATATTTGGTGTTTTTGTTGAGTAATACTCTCAAGGATTTGTCTTGACAGCATAGAGGATCACAGAATAAAAAACATACACCAGTAAACACTATTTCAAATTTAAGCTTGTTATTGATCCCTTTCAACTGCATAGATGCATTTCCCATAACAGACTCATGGTGTGGTTGCAAAGATTTTTTTTTTCTTTGTTTTTTTTCCACCTTTCCCCACCTTTGCTCTTTTATCTCCCCTTAACTTAACTTGTTGGCTGACAGATTGGAGAAGAGTTTGTAGTATAAAACTCTATTTATCGAGCGATCTGACCTATTTTGGAACACATCATCAATCTTTTCTCTCCACCTTGGCAATTTTCATTAGGCACAAGGTTTAACATAGTACAGAATGCAATTTGCATTTATATAAGCTTTTTCATTAGTCCTTGCTCTCTCAGCCTTCTGAAAATATTAGGAGTTTGTCAGAAATCAGTGGCACCCAATTTAGTCTAAGAGACAAAATATTGTTCTGTTTTTTGGTGATATCGTACCTATCAGCTCTGCTACTCTGTCTGTCATCACTGGGTTTCTTTGTTGGTTAATTAATGTGTTCATCCGTGCCTATCAGAGATGCATTTTAGGACTAAGTTGTTTTTTTATGCTTCAATATCGACCGCATAATATAAAAATATTTCTGTTATAAAATGTTCAGTGTCTTGCAAAATATTCACACCCATTGCATGTCATGTCTGTGTTTTATAGAGATTTTATGTGCTGAACAAAAAAAACCCCATGAAGTCTTTAAAGAGATGTTCAGTCGTTATGTCTACTTTATATGTAGGAAATATTCTACAAAGTGTGTATTCAGTCAGAAAATGGTGCTTTAAATCATTTTAAGTCTGGTGAAACGGGCCTTAAAACTGATTGACTTCTTCCTGCTTTGAATTTGGAATGTGTTGAGATGATTCAAAACACGTCTCATCTGATAAGGCATTAGATGTTTGATTAGTGGGTGAGGATTAATGAGGGAAACATAGAAAATGAGATGTGGGGAAGCATACCTAAGGAACCATGTGTCGCTTTAATGCAAAAATGTTTATCTGTACAAACCAAAACGGGGGCCATATGTTCAACAAAAGTTTATAGAAATTGTCCAAAACCAGTATGAAAATTCGCAAGGCAAAGTAGAACTTTATATGCAGGTTGTGCAGCTGCATCATAGGTGTCCACTGAAATGTGTCTGAAAAATATTCAAATGAGACTCTTGAATGATGGATTGATGGACGGGGGCATCGGGAATCACAGATGGAAGGAGGTCTCTTCTCTGCGCCTGATCTCGAGATCATTCAAGCATCTGTCAGTTATGCCTCTCTGGGCGATATCTCTGCTGTTGTCTAGGTGATCAAGCTGACATTTGAGGATTTTGACCTGGAGAGAGGTTACGACACCTTGACGGTGGGAGACGGCGAGCTCGTGGGAGACCAGAAGACCATTTTCCACGTGTGAGTGCCTCCTTCTTTGACCTTCATCTTTCTTTGCTTTTAATTTTTCTCCCCTTTGTTTTCATTTTTGCTCTTTGGGACACTAGTCGTTTCTGTTCTGCCAGATGTCTTTTGACGCTGTTCGTGCTTTCCTCTCTTAGTCTTTGTTCTGTGTTGTAGCACTTGCTATTAGTTTTCCTCTCTGCCTCCTCATGCCCAGCAAGGGCCCACTTTCTTCCTTTGCCCCTAGCACTTATCTCCCATTGGCACAGTTTCTCTTTTATTTCGTCAGCACCTGATGCAGTGGGGTATTAAAAATAGATGCTGCACTACACTGTCAATCAGAACTCTTTCCAGTACTGAAAAACAGTGCAACGGCAAAGTGGTGTGGCATTGCAAACAGCATCTGCTGGTTCATACCAGCAGATGCTCTATTCACAGGATGTTATTATTAATTGTGCAGAAATGTACCACCTTAATAAAGGTTTTATAGATCAGTTTATATTTGAGGCTGCCTGACTGTTAGAAGTGAGCAGGAAAAACGATAAATGTTGACGTTGTGAGAAATGGCTTCTGCAGTTTAATATTTTTCTCTGGCAAACAGTTAAACAAAAATAAAGCAAGGATAGAAATCAATTCTTGTGAAGATTTTTGCTCATCCCATCAATCTCTTCTGAGCACAAAGGCCTAGTTAGTAGGTTAGTCATCTTTGCACACAAATAAAATGTGAGTGACAGTTTTTTAGCTTCCAAATTATCTGAAGATTTCTTAGTGTTTTTTGTTTTTTTTGCAAACTCATCGTGGATATGAGATTTTTACGCATACACTCACAGAATCTCACCATAGAAAATCCAAACTGTTCCTTTAAATGGGTCAAAATTAAGAATAATGGCGTGTATTGTGTAAAATTAGTTCAAGCAGTTTTAGATTTATGAAAGTAGTAAAGGAAGCAGTATTTGCAGAAATAGATTTTTTAAAATCTCGATGCAGTTTTATGGGTCAAGTCGTGCAACATGAACGGATATTCCATTCAGCTTTTTGTTCCTGAAATAAAAAACCCCCTGAAAAAACAAAAACAGCAACTAAATATTTGATCCCAGCTCCACCCACAAGGCTAAAAAAAAAAAAAAAACCCTAACAAATATAATGTTTTAAAAGGATAAAAACGACACATAAAAACAACTTTGCCAAACACAACCACTCGTTTCTCTATTCTCTGTATTCCACCATTAAAATTAGAGCCGTTAATCACTTACTCTGCAGCTATACGCTTCCTAATTAGAGTTGGGTGAAATTACTATTCAAATAGGATTAAATTACTACTGTGACATTGACTGATCTTGCCTTCATTTTCCACTGGTCCCCAGCTGTTTTGCATGAAGGCTTTGAAATTTCTCAGGTTGGAGTTTCTCATAGGAGCTTTAGAGTTCAGTAGTCTTGTATGTAACCCAGGCTTTAATATTTCCCTTTGGTAGTTGAAAGGATACAGAAATACTAAGTCCTTGAGCTATTAACGTGACAACAGTTTCATAATAAAATCACCATTCCTCCATGCAGCCTGCAGCTTGCACGGTGGAGCAGTTGATGGCACTGTTGCCTTGAAGCAAGAGAGTCGTGGGTTCAAATCCCAGCCTGGGGCTCTTCTAATTGGAGTTTGCCTGTTCTCTACTTTGCATGAGTCAGTTTTCTCAAAAAAAAAAAAAAAAAATCACTTTTTAGATTAGTCTGTCTAGATAGTTTTTGTGTACGAATATATATGTGCAAGGTTCTTCTGCCCCTGTGTTGCTCTGTGACGATAAGCAAGTATAGACGATGAGTGGATGGATAACTTTCACTAAGTACAGTCACCTCTGATGTATTCTTCGCTCTCAAACTGTGTATTTGACCTAACCAAACAAAATTTGTGTTAATGATTTTGCAGCTTGTCTGGTACGACGACGCCAGACCTGGTGGTGAGCACCAGTCACCAGATGTGGCTGAACTTCAAAACGGATGACACCAGTGGCTCCCTTGGATTTAAAGTCACTTTTGAGGGTAAGAATGGATATAAGTCAGATTGATTAGCAACACTAAATAATAAAAATGTGTTCAGATTCATTTTAAGACTTATTCAATGTGCCAGTAATTCTTCAGAATAGGTTTTTATATACAAAATGTATTCATGAGCATTAAAAATGGAATCTTCAACAACTTTAAATTGACTTTCTTTACATATGTATTGTCCATCATTAAGACTATAAATACATTAAATGGAAAACTAATTGCATCCTACCTTTATCTACCAATTTTAGACAGGCAGGACTTGTGACTCTTTGCTGTAATTAATATAAAAGGAGGAAGAACATCACCAACCACATAAGAATAGGAATTGTGGCTACCAAAAATGGTAGGAAGACTTAAAACGCATTTCTATACTATTTCAAGTATAATCAGAATCTATTTAATATGAGGACTTTATCCCAACAGCTGAAGCTCGAAAAATACTTGATCACAAATTGCTGCTGTGGGCCGTCAAGAAGGCTCTTTCTGAATAGCCACGTGTAGTTGTCTAAAGTTTTTGCTGAAGTCCAGAGTGACTGATGAAGGCAAATAAAAACTACTACTGGTGAAAACACAAGGCCAAGGTGTGGGGCATCAGTTGAAGCTTCAGTTCTCGTCGATACCTAGAATAGCCCAGTGTTAACGAAAAGATTGGAAGACTTTAGCTAAGGGTTTATTCAGCAACTGCGATGCTTCAAAGGAGAACAAAACCTCGGAGGGTGCCACGTCACAGACATAAAAGGCCAAACACTATTGGTGTTGGGCTTTGTGATGAGGAAAAATAGAGAATGTGTTTCGACAGACTTCAGACACGTCATCCAATTTCCAGTAACTCTCAGAAAAGAAAATATCTGCCATACTTTTTACACATAATAAATGTATAATCATGCTGTGTACGGACTTGGTTTGAGTTCTTATCCTAATTTATGAAGCCATCTGTGGGATACCTAACCAGCTCGGCTGGAGATTTGCAAATACTGAGAAGTAGTTTAAATAGGGCTCGACTTTGCAGCTGTTTGAAGGAGCTATTTTCTGAAAGAGGTTATTGTCTATACCTATTTTTTTCCCCCTCATACATTAGCTGTTTTTCCACGGACAGAGAAACCTGACTTAATCTGCATAACCAAAGCCTGTTTTGCCTTTCTTTCAGTTTAACAAGCTTGATTGAGTTTAGGTCCCAAAACTTATTGAACAGAGAGAGACATTGGCTTTTGAAGCCTTTTAGCATAATAACAAAAGATTGTGGTAATTAAAGGCCTTTGATCTCCATTTGCCACATTCATAGAATATAATGATGGCTTACGAGGACTTCAAACGTAACACAGGTCCAAGTGATCTCTTAAAAACCTGACAGAAAATCTCTGTTGGGTTTAACACCCTGGCAATAATAAGTTGTAAACTGATTTTTATTCATTGCTAGCATCGAGTTTCATGCATTGAACCTTAATGAGCTCAAACACAATCAGATGGCCTTTAATTCATTAGTATTGATGTGGCTTTTGTTTTTTCCCCCCAATGCTTAATTCCAGTGTTTTTAATCATAATTTCTATTATGTGTCTTGGCTGCATAATATAATTTAACATAAAAGCAGATGCGTATAAGCTTATGTTTTCGCGTCCGTCCGTCGTTCTATCTAAAGTACATTGAGCCTTTTCCTCCGGTCCAAATGTTTGTATATTATCAGTAAAAACCACAGAGAAAGTGGAGCAGCAGCATATGGAACAAAAGTGTAATTAAAACAATGAGTTCTACCTAATGAAGGGGGAAGAAACACTCTGGAACACTTCACCTCCTCGATAGGAGCAACCGAAATCTAATTAGCATTTTCAATTACCTGTATTTTTTTAAGCCTGATCATCAGGTTTAGTTGCCAATACAGTCAAATCAGTGCACATATTTTATTGTAGGTCACACACCTTCAGCGCTGGCCTTCTTTCTGAGAATGTAATGCTTACAAACATGGTTAGGTGTTAATGCAAGTAAGCAGGTCTGTAGGTGAGTCAGCCACTTCAGACGTTTATGATAGAGTGACATGAATCAGCGGCTTGTATTTATACCTAAAGCAAATTCACGCACTGCACAAAATGTATGACATCATTTTGTCCTTTATACATTTTTTACCTAAATGCCACCTATATTGATATTGTGTTATACATCTGGTCAAATATTTTATTCATAACACTAGCTCCTGTATTAGCATTTAGACTAGTGACAGCCTCTTAAATAGTGCGTTGTTGACTTTATATTTGTTACAGCTGATTGAAACAGAAGTAGACTTTAAAATGATCGGTTGGTTGATGGATTTAGTCCTAATATTTTTCATGGGCTTGATTATGTGCTCGTTTTTCACTTAATTTATTCGTTAGTAGAGCTACATTTAAAAACCACCTCAAACTAAAGTATTTTTAGAAACAAATTATGAATAAATCCAGCAAAATACATTTAAAAGGGAAATGTCAACAATCAAACATTAGAAGCTAATGAAAGAAAATTGTTTTTAAAGCCAATAAGTAATAGAAAATGTAAAAATAGAAAAACAAAACACACTTTATCAGAGCAGAAAGCCCGTTTAAAGAAATCTACTTTAAGAGCTCATTAATTTGTAGAGCAGGAATGTGATGCTGTCTCCTGAGCAGCTTTTTATTTAAAACGGGAAGCTGTTCTGAGGTCTGCAACTCTTACTGAAACAAGGTTGAGGTGGTGTTGTTAAAAGCGTTTTAAGTTATTGCATGCTTTTCTGGGCCATACCGTAAACCTTGGCTAGCAGAGCTCCGTTTTTCCGTACGGCCTTTGGAGATTGCAGTGTAGTAGCTGATGGAAGGCTGACTCAACAGATAAGATTGTTTATTTTTTTATTTTTATTTTTTTTTCCATATTTACCCTTTTCATAACTTTCGAGTGCAGTTTAATTCTCTGTTTTGTCATATACTACACACACACACACACTAAAACACATAGGTCATGGAAAACATCTCATTTATATGTTCTCAGACTTCAAAAGGCTCATGTTTAATAGCTTGACTTTGCCTGGCGTTTCAATGGTAGGGGACCAATATGGTAAATATACATCATCTTTGTACTCGAGTGCCTCTGTGTGTGACTTTTTTCTACCTGTGTGTACTAATGTATCATATACTTGTAGCTTTGTTTGAGGTGCATCTTTTGTCCGACCTTACATCTTCCCTGAGGATCACCCAGCATTCACCCTTATCCTCGATCCACGTAAGGACCGCTGTGCTGTCCCTGAAATGAGGCCGTCTAAGGACAGCTATACCTGCAAACAGCACCAAACACCACGTGTTCCAAATTATGATCATCATTAGGGCTGAGTATGGATCTATGGCAAGAATTACCCCCGGTGCCACTCAAAATCATATTATGCCCTGCCATCTTTTTTTACCTGGATGGATGAGCTTATTCACTCTCTGTTCAGACGCCTAAATAGGACGCCTCAGCATTTCTCTTTGCAATCTTCAACTGCGGGAGAGTCGAGAGGCGAGCGAGCGAAAGAAGGGTCGATGCATTATTGTGATAATGAAATTTGCAAAGAGGTGTGTTGCAGAAAGGTGCGGATGTGTTTGTGCGCTAGTCAAAAAAGTGCTCACATCAACTTCCCAACAGAGGCGAGAACATTCATCACTCGGTAATCGAATGGATACAGTTGCAGTCAGATGAGACGGAGAGATGCTCAGACATTGACGATAAAATTCAAATAACTTGGAGAGTTTTTATTTACAATATTTACTTGAACTTTACTTTAACTTTGCTTTAACTTGTGTGTGCACCTCCCTCTACAGAGATCGACCAGGGCAGTTGCGGGGATCCTGGAATTCCAGCCTACGGCAAACGGGAAGGGACAGGCTTTCGTCACGGGGACAGGTTGTACTTTGAGTGTCTGCCTGCCTTCGAGCTCGTGGGAAAAAAGAACATCACCTGTCAGAAGAACAATCAGTGGTCCGCCAAGAAACCCAGCTGTGTTTGTAAGTTATTTTTGCGTCAGATTTGACGGTCCTCATTTGTGAATTTATAAACTACCGATGTGGGTGAATAAATACCGTGCAGATAAGTACGGGGGGCAGCTGCATAATAAAGCATGAGATTATCCCCACAGTTTGTCTTGCAGAGACTGTGGATTTAGAAACAATGGGGAGGGATTATTAGCTAATTAACTCAATAAACAACAAACACAGAAAATGAGAGGTAAATGATGAGGGGTGCAGGAAGAGAGAGCTGACCGTGTAGATAATGTTTTATTTTTTTAAAAGACAGTAAGATGGACAAAAACTGTGATAAATATCAGTGAGCTGAATAACTTTTTTTTTTTTTTTGACGCAAATTTAATTTGGCCTAATACAAGGACTATTTAGTTAACATTGAACTAACAAATTGCCAAGATCATGCAATTAATTTATATAAACAATATGTATTGTTGACATTTAATGTGAGACAAATACAAAGTGGAAATTATACGGTTTAAAATAATTGTTCACCTATCATTAACATAAAATACTAAGTTAGGCAATTTCAATAAAATGGTAATAAAATGTGTAAGTGGTGGAAATGCTTCTTAGCCACTGTGGTTTAAAAATGAGCTTTTAAAAAATGGCAGCGGTCTTCTTGCTCTGTTCAGACTCTCACCCTGACATACAACATGATGTTGAGCTGTTGCCATTAAAGGGCATTGTCTGGACTTTGCTGGGATCAAGTAATAATCTTCCCATTTGGTAGACAGGGAAGATTCCACTTATTGTTGGGTTACATAAAGCCTTTCCCATAAGTGTACACAATCCATACCAGCTCTGTCTAAAACGCCCCAGCTGGCCGGATGAAAAATTGCTTTTTTTTCTGTCTATTTTTATTTGTTTTATACTCAGAAGATGTATTAGATTAATTTTGCTCTCACTGTGTATGTGAGTGAGAAATCTTTAATAATTGTCATTGGGCTTAAAATTACTTGTCCTCTCCGAATTATTAGGTGCCTTAAGTGTGTTTTTTCTTTATCAGATACATTTCTACAAATTCATTAAAATTGTTCATTTTATATTGTCATATAATCAAAGAAAGTCATTTGAACACATCCAATATATTTCTCCCATCTCCTTGGTTATTGCATTTCATTTCTTCCTCACGTCTTCTTTTGTTTGCATCTCTGTTTACTTGTTCCAGTTTCCTGCTTCTTCAACTTTACTACTCCATCCGGAGTCCTGCTGTCTCCCAACTACCCTCAGGAATACGGGAACAACATGCACTGTGTGTGGCTCATCATCACCAACCCCGAGAGCAGAATCAACCTGGCCTTCAACGACCTTAGCATGGAGAAACAGTTTGACTTCCTCTCCATTAAGGACGGCGGAAAGGTTCTGCTCAATTACGTCTTAATTTCCTCGCTTTCTTTTAATAGCTCTTGGCTTCACTTCTCGTGTTGATCTGTAGATCTGTCAATGTCTTTAGGAAAATCACACTGCGCAATTATAACTACAAGCCTGCTGTTTTGACTGAATTTTTAAACTTGTGCAATATTTTCTTTTTTTTTTTCTCCTCTCTACAAACTGGAAATCTTTGGTCCTCATCAGAAAATCGTTTCTTTTTCAGGCCGAATCTCCCATTCTGGGCACCTTCTCTGGAGACGCTCTGCCTCCCCCCATAACAACAAGCGGTCACGTGGCCCGACTTGAATTCCTGACAGACCACACGTACACGGACAGAGGCTTCAATATCACTTTTACAAGTAAGTCTTTCCTAACAGAAGAGAAAAATAAGTGTTAACGTTTGACACGGATGGTGTACATTTGTGTGTGTGTATTTGTGCCAAAGCCTGTAATTGGTATTATAAATCATCCCACATATCGCCGTGCCTTGTTTTCTTGCAGACTGAAATCTGTTTCCACATCAAAAACACGCTCTCTATAAAGTCCCACAATATGACAAAAACACATCTAAGCAAACACAAAACATATAAAAAAAATAAAAAAAAACTAAATGAAGTATAATATCCTTACCTGACACATTGTGGCAGTGCTTGTAATAATCCATTTTTGCTAACTGCCAACTTTGGAGGTAATTCAACATGCTTTTTATAGTCAGACACAGTAAACACAGGGTGCATGCTGGTAAACCCATTTCATGGATATACTTCACCGTGAGGATTTTGGCAGCAGGATTATCGTGTTTGTTGTCTATGCACTATTGTGTAGTGAGCCTGAATTTTGAATTTGCCAACATCTCAAATAAATATCAGTCTCGCAGACAATACTACTTTGTAAACTATTGATTCTTGGCTGTTTTCAAGGTAACGCTTGTTTAATGCAGCACCTTATAAACCCCTTAGACCTTGAAACATTGTGGAATGTTACAAACACAGATTATGTGTCACTCAGCAAAACAGAGAAGTACAGGTAGAAAAAAAATACATGTTTCAAAATTTTGTACAAAAAAAAGCAGTATGCTTTGGTATTCATCCTCTTTATTGCATCCTAATAAAACCACTAGTCTTTAGAAATGAGTAAATAGGGTTTCATGTAAGTAATGTTGAGAATACAGTAGTTCTTTGCTGCCTGTACTTGCTTAGTCTTTAACCCAGGAAAACAGAGTAAAGCAGTCTGTGACGACCTCAGGAGTCCAGATGTATCACACCTGACCAGCGTCTCTGAAATGAATTCAGGCCAAGACGATTCCGTGTCATAAACAATCAAGACAATTTGAAAATCCACGCTTTCACAGAGGGAGCCAATGTAGGTATGTAGGGACTGGTATGGCATGATCCATTTTCCTGGTGGTGTTTGGGATTCTGGCAGGTTTATTTTAGATGAGCTGCAGCTGTCTGATTTATTTTCAGAGACCTGTATGGACACACTGACTTGTATCACATTTTTCTAACCTACTGAAAATAAGACGTGCATAGGCTTTTTTTGTGCCGTCTTGATAGAAAATGATTTGTTTTGCAATGTTTCAGGGTGCACTACTATGATTTAAAATTAAGATTTTATATGGTTTTTAAAATTAACATCTAAGCCCATGGTGACATTTAGGTTTTTACATGTTCTGTGTTTTGTTTTCCCCCTCATTAAGACTAAATGCGGTTCGGTCTCTAACCTTGCTCTTTTGGGTTTTGTTCCTGCAACCAGTCCACTCTTGTACATTTTGAACCCTGACTCAATAAATTTAGTGGACTATAGTCAAATTGAAGCACAAGAAGACAAAGTTGTACATTAACAGATACTGTCAGTACAGCAAAAGTTTCAAAGAAAATTAATCCTAACTTAGCTTTAGCTTTGGACATCTCGCAGAGGACTGCTTAATCTTAACTCTGAAAATGAACTGAGTATGGCACAACTGCAGTCTGAGTTGGTTATGGTCATCCACGTTTTTGGAAAGGACGGAAAATTAGAGCACAAATCAGAGAGGCAGCAATCAGACCTATGATTACTATGGAGGACCTGCAGAGATCCGCACCTCAGGTCGTCATCAGTACAACTATTAGTTATTCATGTTTATGAAAGAGGAAGACAGCCATCGGATGTCCAGTTAGCTGGTTAATACAAGCCATGTAGGGGACACAGCAAAAAAACATGGAAGAAGATCCTCTGCTAAGATGAGACTATAGAAAACTTTGACCTACAAGCAAAATACTATATGTGGTTGAAAACAAACACTACATCTTATTGTGAACACACCATCCCGTTCTGAAACTCAGTGGTGTCAGTATCACGCTGTGCGGAAGCATTTATTTAGTATCAATACGAAAGCTGGTGTTAGTCGTTGGGCCAGAATGTTCTTGGGCCAGAAATCTCAAAATATAGGTCAATCTTCCAAGTCAAGCTGTTAGACGTTTCAGAGCCTGTGAGACGGGATGATGGAGGTTAAACCTACAATGGAATAATTTAGATCAGTGCATATCCATGTGTCAAAATCTGTGGCCAGACTTGAAAATTAAATTTCAGAGACACTCTACTTCCATTATAATGGAGCTTGAGCTATTTTGGAAGGAAAAGTGGAACAATTTTCCTCTCTAGCTGTGAAAAGCTGGCAAAAGTATATATATATATTAAAAAAAAAAAAAAAAAACTCGCAGCCGTAATTGTAGCAAAGGGTGGTTCCATAAAGTATTAATCCAGGAGCTGGATACAAATACACACCACAATTTTTAAGATTTTCATGTGAAATCATGACAAAGTATGAACATTTTCAGGTCAACTCTTTGTTTTTTTTAAATCACTGCAGTGTGAAAGAATGCTTTTGAACTCTGACTCCGACATGCTCTGTGATTTACCCAAATCCAGGTATTCCTGTAAAGACATAATGGCGACAACACACGGTGGCTAATGAATGATTTATCGAGCCATAAAAATAAAGAGTCAGTGTAGCATTGTGGAAAAATGTCAGGAGACGTTAATTGAAGATGACACTCTATTCCTGTGAACAGTGTCGTCCGACTGCAGGAGAGTTTTTAGGAGGTCATTGGGCTGAGCACACAACTTCCATCATTCTTGTTAATTAAGGACATGCCAAACTGTATCGAGGCAATTTCTGGCACCCTAATAAATAAGATATTTGAGATTGATGAAGAGGCGCTGGCACTGTTTGGGTCCATTGGCTAGGAAAGAGGGATTCATCAACACCTACATGTGTCACCAATTGCTGTGTATACAAGACTGAGAAAGACTGAGTGAGAGAGATAGCAGGACAGGTAATGCATTTGTTTACGTTCCCTTTTTTTCCGGGGCTATGAGTCTTCCTCGAGGGCCGCGCGCTGCCGTGGCCCTTCTATCTTGTCCCCACTTGAATTTTATTGAAAAGCCTGATTTATAGGGCTCTAAAGGTGTGACAACAATGTCCCCTTTTGTTTACTTTACAAATATCTCAGCAGCATCACCTGGTGCAAGTAATCTGCATGGCGAAGTGGTTGCGCAGAATCACTGCAGCACAGTGAATCTTTGTGACTAAAGTGAAATGAATTCCCTCTCATCTTAAGCTCACATTGCAAAATGCTTGTAGTTAATTGAATAGAGGGAAGGTTTTGCCAAGAATCCTTCATCAATATCTTGTGATCGCCCACAGAAAAATGAGACCGTCGAACATGTCGCAGATAAATAATAACAATAAGATGAATAGGTGAAGGTGTCCGTTTTTGCCTGTTTTTATTTTATGTTCATTTTTTATTAGCCAGTGGGGAAGATCTTTAATTGAATCTTTACAAAAAATTTAGGTACAGGAATATTACTGCAATCGTCTAGTTTTGCTGCATGATACTTTATACAGTAAAGTAAACGTAAATTAAGGCATGCATTGTACATTATAGTATAAATAATGAACAAGTTTGTTGTGAAAAACAAGAAACGACAGTTTTTATGTGTTGTCTTGGACCCTCTATTTTTCACGTGAGTTTTTAATAAAATGAATAAAAACAAAGACATCTGGAAACAGTAACACATAATTTAAGTCCTTCAATCTGAATAATTATCTTTTTTTTTTTTAAGCTCAATGCTGTGAGCTAAAATGCTCACATTTTAATTCAGTGACAGGCAACAACACTCTCCTCACACCTTTGTTGATCCTCCAAATGAACTGCCTCCTTGTTTGCATTTTCCAAAGCTTTTCGCCACAACGAATGCCCAGATCCAGGGGTGCCGGTTAACGGGAAGCGTTTTGGCGAGAGCCTTCAGCTGGGCAGCTCCATCTCATTCCTTTGTGAAGAGGGCTTTGTTAAGACCCACGGCTCTCAGACCATATCCTGCATTCTGAAGGATGGCAACGTCGTGTGGGACAATGCCGTCCCCCGATGTGAAGGTGAGTGAGGCGAAACCAGCGTCTGATTACATGCTGTTATTACAATAATGATCTTTGGTTTAACTTTTTGGAAACTGTGGCTTTTATTCTGAAGGCAATTCTTTTTCATGTACTCCTAAAAGACTTGGTACAAAAACGACTTGGTACTTATTGCATACAAATGGCAGACATGTTGGAAATTCCCTGCGTCACAACTTCCTTTCTCAGTACTCAATGAATGTTTGGGGGATTGCGTCTTGTTTTGTGTGTCAGAACCTGAAAAGTTTGGCAATCATTTTAATTGTTGGAAAATCCATTCTAGAATTGGTAAGTCTATGTCTCGACGACGTTGGAACAGAATTAATGAACTTTGTCCAGAAAAACAACAGAGCCGTTAATTGACCCTTTACCACACTACATAAATGTAAACTACTGTAACCACTGGGTTGTGTTTGGATACTATGTACTATACATTTGCAACATGGTAAATATTATGTAATCACATTACCTGAATGTCATTAGCCCATTATCTGTCACCCTCACAATGTTTGCATGCAAGTCAATGGGTTCATTAGGACACCAGTGTCATCATGACAGTTTTAAGGGGTTAAAATCTAGAAACTTCAGTGCGGAAAAGTGTGAAATTTGAAATGGAAAATTTGCATGAACCTCAGTGTATGAGTTGATGCGACTTGAGGAGATGAGAGCCAAGAAATAACTGCATGTTTTATGAACGCATCAGCAGGAGCCATCAAATTTAACTCCTCCTGGCATGAAGCGATCTTTTGTTCCATGATCTGGATATCTTTTGATGCAGCATCACAAACAAAATGATAAATTAGTCTGCTGACTAAAATATTAAAGTCTCTTTAACATCTCTTAAATGTTTAATAGCTTTAGTAATTTGTTGATCAAAACAAGTGTACCACTGCACATCTAAAGTCATGTGATGGTGAAACTTAGCTCCATCCAGAGGCTTTTTTTTTTTTTTCTCCTCCCAAACGTCTGAATCAGCGGACATGCTGTGTTTACATGCAGATTGCTGAGCTTTCAATTTACCCCTCCGTGGCTTCATAATCAATAAACTATTTCCAGCAAACCAGAAAAGACCAGCATAGCTGGCAAAGATTAGATAAAGCTTAGCATTTACCAAGGTTTCTTGGACATCTGCAACAAATCAATGTGATTGCAGACATGACAGAAATTCTAAGAGAGCTAATCAAGTTCACTATCTGCAATATTCAAAAAGAAAATCCAGTATTAAAGCATGCCCTCTCCTCTGCATTTCTCAGCAGCTTGATATTCCTTTGAGTCCGTCTATCTCACCCCTGCGTTTGTAGCATAATGTGTTTCATAGATGTCCTTCAGTATGTTGAGCCGACTGATTAAATCATTCCACTTTAGAGAGGGATCAGGGAGCTGGCGCTGCAAGAGGAACTCCAGCATTTCTGCGAGTTCCAGTTAAGGACAGGCGGTGCCGGCGATGCCTGGTAAAGTGAGCTGTAACAGAGCTGGGAAATATGAAGAGGCTTGTGTGCTTAAGTGGATTTTTTTTATTATTATTATTATTATTATTTTGTGCAAGTCATGAAAGATATTATGTTCTTGGGTTTTATTCCTGATAAAGATCACCGTGCATGAAACATTTTACAAGGTAGCAGTTTGAGTGATGCGTGTAACGTGAACAGCTAGTGCATTTAAACACAGACACACGGAGAGTGGCAAACGTGTTCGCAAGAGACGTGGTTAACCTTGAAATGAGCCGTCACCAGTTTACATCAAATATAGACTGGCAGCAAAAGGAAATGGGCGGAGCCTGGGCTAATGCGAGAAATCATCAATAGACCTCGTCATTCATCACCTGGGACGGACATGCATAATTCAGCCTCTGTCTTTTTTTTCTTCCCCCTCTCTCTCTTCATTTCTTCTTCTCCCGCTGTTAGCCCCATGTGGAGGAGATCTGAAGGCTCCCAGTGGGATCATTCTCTCCCCTGGCTGGCCAGAACTGTACAAGGAGGCCCTTAACTGTGAATGGATCATTGAGGCTCCTCCAGGCTATCCCATCAAGATCATCTTCGACAAGTGAGTCACCGAGACAGCAACCGCTTTATTCCCCGACGTTTTATCCACTCTAAACAGTCCGGGATGTTTCTGTTTTTAGCCTCTCGGTTTTCAGCGGCTTGCCTTGTGTTTGTCTCTTTATCGACTCTTTCATTTTATTGCTTTTAGTGGTCCTTAAGTGGCAGATCTAGCACATGCATACAAACGCTGATTATAAACAATTACCTAATATTTCGCAGGTTCTTTTTCCCCCTACAAAGACAGACCTGAACAATAGGAAGGTGAAGAAGGAACATCTGTTATTCTACACCGTCTAGGACCAAAACGTATGGACCAATACCATTTTGGATCCTGTGGTTGTTGGCTGTGCTCTCTCTGGATTAAGCTTACTTTCTAAATATTTCAATTTCAACACCGCTCCAAATCTGGCTTCTAGATGAGGCCAAAAGGCCTAGAAAGTAGGATGTACAATTTCCTGTTATTAAATTAGTTTAAAGAGGAAATTGCACTTTATTGCCTCTTCTTTTGTTACCCTACCTTGTGTTAATTTGTCACTGTTAAAGGTAATGAGCACTCTAATTTCATAGGGAAAGCTTAACTTGATTAACTTAATTACTTTTTATGCCTCAGCAATTAAAAGCACCTTTCTTCGCACACAAAAACAGACTAAATAAATAAACCACGCCTAAAGAGGTAGCTTAGGCTCTAACTAACTGTCACGTTATTTAAACTGAGCTTTCAGTCTTAAAGAGTGATCAGGCAGGACATACAATACATTTTTTCAGGTGAAAAAAACATCTACTCATCCTGACTGAATGATTTTTAACTTGAATAAATATATATATATATATATATATATATATACACGTTTTGTTGTCAGAGTTGACACCTATTAACACAGATTAAATAACACAGGAAAGACAAGAGAAAGTTAGTCTCTTGTCTTGGATATATATGTAGATATATACACCCAACGTTTGTCAACATTAAACTTCAAAGGAATTGCTATAAAATTTCAATAGAATACAAAATCCCATAATGTTACGATGCCATAAAAACCCACCAAACAAACGTAGACGTCGTGTTTTCAATGAGCGAACAAGCAACAAATAGTTGGCATTAAAAATTTAGCAAAAGGCAAACGGACTGTAAAGTATTCTTAACAACACAGTGCGTTGCAATTGTTGGTAATCAGCATTGTTTTGGGGCACAGAATGCTTTGACCATAAATCTGACCTCCCCAACCCTAGCCATCTGCACTCAGTCATATAAAATCCACTCATCCACACACGGCGGCCACAGAGGTGGGAGAGGAGGCAATTTGTTCTGAAGTAAAAGGACACACAGACAGGATGTAGGATGAAACGCCGCATTAAATGTTTTAAGTAAAACTCATCCTCGCAACCCCATCTTATCCATGCTCCTGCTGCGATAGGATCCTATTCATAACGAATGTTCCATAAATGTTTGTTGCTATTTAATTTTTATGTAGCATCAATAAAATATCACAAACCATTTCATTTAGATGACATGGCTCTGTAAGCAGGCTATTTATTCATGGCTTTGAAGATGAAGTGGCTGCGGCAACAAAAACAGAAATTGCACACCCTCTCGCGCGCGTGCACACAAAACGAAGAGTTAAACGGAAAGTAAATTGCAAACATCCATCTTAAGTGCTTTTTAGAAAAATTGAGTTATTTTTTTTTATTATGACCTAAAGACAAGCTTTTTCTCTTTCAGGACTTTAACTGAAACGGTGTACTTTAGTCATACTGCCTTGTTTTTTTTTTTGTTTTTTTTTTACCACAAACACGACAGAAGAGAGAGAAACACCTGATGATCACTGCTAAGCGTTATGGATGATTTGTGATGCTGTGAGCCTGATCCTTTTCACGACACGTATTCCATTATAAATACAAAGAAATTAGCATTCATAACGTAGTGGACTGAGTCACCATTTCAACTGGAAGATTATCAAAAACATAGCCATATTCCCTCTCTTCTGTTGGCCCGATTCTTTCACACCGACAATCTTTTGCCTTCCCTTTATTTCCTGTAGGTTTCGAACTGAGGTCAACTATGACGTTCTCGAGGTGCGGGACGGCCGATTTCCCTCCTCACCTCTAATTGGAAGTTACCAGGGCACCCAGGTTCCACAGTTCCTCATCAGCACCTCAAACTTCCTGTACCTCCTCTTTACCACCGACAAGAGTCACTCTGACATCGGCTTCCGCATACGTTACGAGAGTAAGGGCCACCGCATGTGATGCTACAAAGTCCAATGTACATCCAGATAAAACAGGATGTGGTTCATTTTCATGTTTTCCTTTCATAGCCTGAGTGAATCAAATACCTGCAGGAAGCCCAAATCAGAGGCGGCAGCCTTCTTTGCATTTTTAATGTTACTTAGTCTTGGGTGCAAGAATAATTCTGTTCACTTTGACACCTAAAAACCCTTCTTAGCAAAACATCTCTAGTTTAGATGTAAATGGCTTTCGAAGATTCTGTCAGAAAATTCTCCTGTGACACACACACGCTCATACGCACGCATGCACACACTGCCAAAGTCTAACTAAAGAGTGTGTTACAGGCTGTACCCCGTTCCTGCAATTACACCTTTTACCCTTACGCCAGCCTTCGCTAATCATGTAATTTAGTCCTCTGGGCCATCTTTCGTTCCTCCATGTATGGCACACAAGCTAACCTTTTAAACTTTCACTTTGGGTAAATCTCTGTTCAGCTTCAATTATTTACTACGAGCCTTGCCATACCAGAGAATGTAGACGGTGGGGCAGGGGAAGTAGCTTTGAGAGAAAGCTTACTGGTTCACGTCTGCTGAGGGGAATAATGGGCATATATGTGAATAATTTATTTGGAAGGATTTTAACATCTTAAGCAAACTTATTTAAGCCTCATTAGAATATTTGCAATTGCCTATTCAAATTTAAATGATGCCGCTTTTATTTCGGTCGCTCGCCCGTTTTTGATGGTCTGATCTGTCGTCTCCCTCCTTTTCTAGCCCTGCAGTTGCAGTCGGACCACTGCGTGGATCCCGGCATCCCTGTGAACGGGCAGCGGCACGGCAACGACTTCTACGTGGGAGGCCTGGTGACATTTAGCTGCGACGCCGGCTATTCGCTAAGCGACGCCGAGCCTTTGGAGTGCGAGCCTAATTTCCAGTGGAGTCGCCCCCTGCCTAGCTGTGATGGTACGCTCCTTAATATTGACCTAGAAACGAAGAGTCGCCTGGCAGATTTCTTCCCCCCCAAGTCACAAATGGTGATGGGGGGGGAGATTAAAGCAGAATTCATTGTTCTGAGCTTTTTATGAATGAAACATGATTTTAGCGTTTGCTTCATATTGCATCAGATTTTTATTATTAAATATTACAAAGTCATTAGAAAATCTATAAAAGATGAGAAAGTTTCTTTGAATGACTCTTGTTTTACACTTGGAAGGACTAATCTACTGAGAAATGTTTTAGATGCTGCAGTAATAACATGCCCCTCCCCAGCTGCTATCCCCTTTAAGAATTGGATTTTTCTTGCATGTATACACTTCTTTTCTTTGTTTTTTTTTGTTTTTGTTTTTGCCTCTTGAGAACGCTATTGATGTTTGTGCTTTCTATTAATGTTGTAAATAACACTCTCTCTGCTTTTATTCTATCTTGAAGAGAATGTCCTTTTTAAATGCATTTTACATGAGGGTAAATAACAGCAGTTTGGGAGTGTTTTCAGTAAACTCATCTTCATGTTCCCCCCTCTCTGCTTCCCTCTGCCTCCGTTGTCAGCGTTGTGCGGCGGTTATATCCAGGGCAACACCGGAACCATCCTTTCTCCCGGCTTTCCCGACTTCTACCCACACAACTTGAACTGCACGTGGACAATCGAGACCTCCCACGGAAAAGGTTAGCAGAGGAAATCCGTGTCAAAACATGCAGCAGTCAAATTGAACTTCCTTTACGGTGTCACTTCCCCCCACCGAGTGGCCTTTTTATTTTGCCGAACAAGCTGTCTTTGTAAGAGTAGAGTGCTGAGAGGCTGGCCTGAGGCTACGGTGCCATGGGATGACTCTCCAGTCATGTCCCCTTTGGCCAAGCTCTCACATCAATTTGACACAGCCTCATTTGCAGATGCTCACTATGTGCGGATGCGTTTGATAAATAGCAGGCAAAGACATAGGAGCATTTGACTCCAAAATACATTCTGTTCGGTTTCAGTTAGCATTTACTTTTCTTTAACCCAGAGAAAACGAAGAAAACATGTTTATCTAATGTTTTTTTTTTTCTTCTTCTTCTTCTTCTTCTTTAAATCAGGCGTACAGTTCACCTTCCACACCTTCCACCTCGAGAGTCCCCATGACCATTTGCTGGTGACCGAGAACGGCAGTTTCTCTCAGCCCCTCTGGAGACTGACCGGCTCCACCTTGCCCCCTCCTTTAAGCGCGGGCCTGTTCGGGAACTACACCGCGCAGATCCGCTTCCTCTCCGACTTCTCTGTTTCGTACGAGGGATTTAACATCACGTTCTCAGGTGAGAATAATGTAAATTTTATCTCTTAACCACACCAGCAGTGGAAAACTGGGACACTATGTGCTGAGCCACGCTTATTATGTAGTAGGGAGTCACACTGAGAAGGAAGATTAAAGAACTTGAACTAGAATGTTGCTTAATACCAAGACAACTTATTTAATGTTAGCAGATAAGCTTGGGAAGAATATAGAGTGTCTTACTGTGGTTGAATCTTTTTCAGCCAAAGAATATGCAGGATATTACCCAGCAATGTATTTTGCACCACATCCTGAAGAACAAACCCCCCCCAAAAAAACAAAAAAGAAACAAAGAAGTGTGGATTTCTTTGGCACAATTTCAATATTTCCAATGTTGAGAAAAGAGCACTGAAGAAAAATTAGCAACTTCTGTCAGTATTTAGATTGATAACATCAAATCAAGCTAAGAAGGCAGCATTATTTCAAGACAGCGATAAACAAGTGACTGTTGATAATCTGTCGTACATTTTGAGGCATTCAAGTGACGTTGGAATTGCGCAGGTATTTGCAAATCTGAGATAACTAGAAACAATGACGACGACAATCAGGAACACTGTAGTTTTCACATGTTCCACTTTAAATATTTACATCTACTTGATTTATTTTCATATTTGTTTCTTATAAATTGAGTAAATATAATACTTCGCTGACATTACAATAAATAGTTAAATGATTTGTCAGTTTAGGTGCACCGGATTCCCTCTGAACTCAAGACTATTCCAGCATATCCAAACAACTTCTGTCTCTCTGCTGTCTTCTTTAGTGTTGACTGATAATGGTGGTTGGTGGTGGCAGCCTTGTAGGGATGGGCTTTAGAAGAGATCATTTAGTAGCATTTAAGCAGGTTGTGACTTAAAAGCCATGTCGGAACCCTGATTATGTGGTTTTGATAAGAACTTGGCTCAAAATGATATTTACAGATCTTTAATGATCTGGCCTTCTTCCCAAGTTGCTTCCATGCGGCTTATTGTTGACAAGTTTTCCTGACGTCTGTCTTGTGTTTCTCAGAAGGCTGAAAAGTTCTGCTGCAGCTATACAGAATACAGTACTTTTGAAGGGGAAAAAAATGTTAGTAAAACATGAGAATAAAGATGATAAACAGCACTGCATGAGTGTCATCTCCTTTATAGTCTTGCAGTAAAATTTGCTGACGGTACATCTGCGTCTCTCTTTCAGAGTATGATTTGGAGCCCTGTGAGGATCCTGGAATCCCTCCATACAGCACCAGAAAAGGTCTCCAGTACGGAGTCGGCGATGCCCTCATCTTTTCCTGTTTCCCCGGTTACCGGTTAGAGGGTCCGGCGAGGGTGGTGTGCTTAGGGGGCAGAAGGCGGGTGTGGAGCTCCCCTCTGCCAAGGTGTGTTGGTAGGTGGTCACATGCTTTATTTATTTATTTATTTTTTTGCTTTCATCACAACTCCCGGTCCCTCTTGTCATCCCAGCAAGCTAGCTCTCTCATGTCGTCCTGCAAATTAGGAAATTTACCAAATTATCAATTATGTCAGGAAATGAGGCATTTTCTTTTAGCATCCTCCTCATTTACAGCACTCTCTACGCCCACGTTTTGTCGCTGCGTTTGGACGGCCTCCCAGACACAGCCTGTGTGACTTTGTCCAAATTATATAGGGCAGCAGTTTTAATGGGGGATGGCATCAAAAAGCTGAAATGTGTTAATTATTGATGTGGTTTGTGTTTTTTTTTTTTTAACACATGGGAAAATGACAGGCCGAGTATAGGTCAGTTTGTTTGTCTTTATGACACAACAAACATTTACCGCTACGTTTATTTGTTAAAATGAAATTGAATTTGTTCCCAATGACCATAATTAGCATTGAATCGCACATCATGGCCACCGTTGACCTCCTTGTGTTTGTCCTTCCCTGTAGTTACTGAACTTCTCTCATTGCTTATAATCAACATGAGGACGCTATAAATGGCTTTATTGGGGCATCTGTACTTTCTCTTAATTGCAGGTTATTTACCCACTTAGTTTACTAATTTTTATATTTTACCTTGTAGACAAAACCTCATGTTCCTAGCTTCCTTTTGTGCTGTTGTCTAGTTTTTAGGTTTCTTGCTGGGTCTTTCTTTTGCCTCTAGATGAATCCAAGTCTCTGAAGACTGACAGGAAATAGACATTTTGATATTTTCATACTTCTGTCACTGTCTGCCCTATTTTCGAAACTTCCCACTTTCCTAACAATGCCGTCTAATCCTTTTACCTTATTATACCTTGCTGAATTCCCTGAGTTTAAAGCCGGGGTGCAGTTGTGGGCCTTTTCAATTCCTGCAGCAATTTTGCTATAGAAAATGTTGTCCTTTTTTTGACTCTTCCCCCGATGTGAGCCATGAATAGCAATTTTCAGATAGAGCTGAAATTACAGTTAATCATATTCAGATTGCAGGGTGATTATGATGATGCGCCACTCAACATTCAGGTACACTCAGTGACCATATTCCTCTCACCGTCAACTCCCCCCCTCCCCCACCCCCGTGCATGACAACGTGAATAAAACACCCCAAGAGTTTCAAGCATATAGCGATTGACATGTCCTCTGCTCTCTCCAACGCCACTTCCCCTCCGTCTCTGCCTGGATCTCTGCTCCCTCTCCTTTTTTCTAGCTGAATGCGGCTCATCCGTGACTGGCATGCAAGGGGTGCTCCTCTCTCCCAACTACCCTGGTTACTACGGCAACAACCACGAATGCATCTACTCTATCCAGACGCAGCCTGGCAAAGGCGTTCAGCTGAGAGCACGGGACTTTCGGCTGGAGGACGACGACGTTCTCAAAGTGAGGGGGTGGTGGGAGTAGCATCTTCCACAACTTCAGACACAGCCTTGTTTGCATATCTGAGTTTGCACACCTGATGCTTCCTCCTACTCATATGCTGGTTTTTTTGTTGTTTTTTTCCCTTTCCTCTAGGTTTTTGATGGCAGCAGTAATAAGGCTCGTCTCCTGGGGATGTTTACGGGAAACGAGCTTCTAGACGTAACCTTGAACTCCACCTCCAGCTCCATGTGGCTGGAGTTCATCAGCAATGCTGACAACACCAGTAAAGGCTTTGAACTGCACTTCACTAGTAAGGAACAATCTGCCTGAAACAAAGATTTGGATTTTTTTTTTTTTCCCCTTTACTCATTTTTCCACAAACACTACTTTACAAAAGTACAAATGTGTTTGTACCTAAACCTTTTCACGTTTTTTTTTTTTTTTTTTTTTTGAAACCACTAACGCTTGTATTTTGCTGTGAGTTTGTTGGATAGACCGATAAAGGCTCAACGACCATTACATTCCAAAAAGCAAGTTTTGCTCTCAGTCCAGCTAAGTAAACCTATTTAGAGCCGCAAATGTCACATGACCTTTCAAAAAAGTACTACGTACAACTTTTGAAATGGTAAATTTGTCAGTTTTGAAGTACTAAAATTTGACTTCTACTTTCATATTTTAAGTAGAGCAAAACTTTTGAATGTGTATGGGTATATTTGTTAATATCATTTAAAGATAAAACAGATGATAAATGCATCTAAAAATGTATTACTGGTACTTTTAGTTCAATTCTGTTGTGTAAATTAAATGAATTTATCCCCGTGGAAATCTGCATATGTAATTATTAATTACATTTAAAATGATTGTAAATTTTTGGCTCTGGAGCATCAGGTTGTTGACCCATGGAGTAGCCCAATAGAGTTATAACCAACACTGCATAGCACATCATTTTGACAGTGAAACATGCTGATGCAGGATTAAGGAAATCGTTTAGATTTTAGGTTCTTTGTGGTTAAAAAAGCCTAATTGAGAATCTGTGGCGGGACTTGAACATTGGTTTGTTCATTCTTGTCCTGTCTTCTTTTTTTTTTTTTGTTCATTTAAGGTTTTGAGCTGGTTAAATGTGAGGATCCAGGTGTTCCTCAGTTTGGCTACAAGCGGGAGGACAAAGGTCATTTTGCAGGGAGCACCGTGTCGTACAGCTGCGACCCGGGCTACACCCTGAAAGGCCCGGAGATCCTCACCTGCCTCAGGGGGGAGAGGAGGGCCTGGGACAGCCCACTTCCACTCTGTGTTGGTGAGTTATGCTCACTTTGTTTTTTTTGTTTTTTTTTTTTATAAAAAATGTACTTTTTCTGTTTGAAGGAATATTTACATTTTCGTACATTTATTCAGAATAAATGAGTTTAATTAGGTCAAATCCTCTTTGTATGGAAATCTGCATCTCTTGAAATCAGGATGCTGGAGCTGACTGCAGTACCACTAAAAACTTGAATAAATGTCAACAAACCAGAAATTAAATTGTTTTTTTTTTGTTTTGTTTTTTCAAGGTAACAAGTTTCTAAAACTCTTTGTCAAACAATAGATGTGGTAAAATTTTAAAGTTACAAGAAGCCAGCTTGGCTGGGCCAGTACACTGTTACCTTTTCTTACATCAGTGCCATTTATGTTTTACAAGGATAACATACTATGTTGCATTATGTATTATCATTTTTTTGTAGTATGTAGCATTTTTTTACTTAGATTTGCTGGTAATCCAAGCAAGCTTTCGTTTTTTTTCACTGACCCAGTTCCTCGTCTTAACATGAATATTGCAGATTTTTCTTTTCTTTTTAAAGTCTTTGTTTTAAATCTCCCGTTTTAAAAAGACGTTTTATTTATTATTACAACTTTCCCAGCTTATTGTTTTAAGGGTCAAAGATTCCTTCAGACTCCAGTTGAACAAGAGGACAATAGATGCATTTATAGCCATGTTTATTTCTATAGTGTTCAGCTAGTATTATGATAATGCTAGCACAGCCAAAGGAACATGTTGGCAGCCGTTCAGAAACCAGCCAGACGAGAGGAATAAAAAACAGCTAGACAGGTGTTCCTTGACACATCGACCAGTGTGATTAGAATAGTACTGCTCAGCTCCCTTTTCAACCTATACTGACAGGTAATTTCATGTCTGGGTGTAAACAACATTCAGCAAACTGTGTATCCCTGAAAACATTTCTCCTTGGCATGACTTCAGTGGAGGTGATATTTTAACAGCCAGGGTGAATTCTAGGGCAGATTAGAGACTATTTTTATCGGTGGGATTTTTTAGCAGCAGCCAGGACACAAACACAAAGAAATAAACAACTGTAAGGCAAGGTGAGGACAGCGACTAAGACAGATAGAATGGAGTCGGAAATAGAAATGTCAAAGTTTTGACACCTGAAATATGGGATTTATAAAGTTTATTAAGCGCTTGGATTAATGAGAGAACATAATATGTGCCTCCAAAAGTATTTATACCCACTGAACTACGCCTTAACTTCAAATTACAGTATTTGGAAATTTTAGGTGACAAACCAACACCAAATGAAACATAATTGCAAAGTGGAAGCGTAAATGTAGACTGCTTTAAAAATGTTTGGCACTACAATTTGAAGTGTGGCATATATTGATATCAAGTCCCCCCCCCCCCCCCCCCCCCCCACCACTGAAGGCCCCCCCGGCGGGCTCCGACCTGCT
>NW_015115561.1:58076-66512 GCF_001443285.1 Poecilia latipinna
TTATAAAATGTTTGGGGCACATTTTGGAGATGGTGTAATTTCAAAATGAAGGCCCCCCCCCCCCCCCCCCGGTCAATAATTTGCAGAACCACCGTTGGCTGCAGTTACTGCTGTAAGTCTTTGGCAGTACGTCTCTTCCAGTTTAGTTTATTTTTCTACATTGCTCAATCTCAGACATTGAGACTGAGTAATATGGAAAGCAACAGGTGACCTAGTTTGGGTTCTGGCTCTCTTTAATACATATGTTAGTATGCTTTCTTCTAAATGACACCATTGTAGTGCCGGACATATTTTTAGGCTTGTTGTGCTTCTGGAAAGTAAACCTCTGTGCTGACCTAAAGTCTGTTGAAATCTGACCTTTTATGTCTGTCTTACTCTTTGTGAAGCAATGTAAATAATTTTTACTTTGTAAAGTACAAAAAATGACATTTCTAAGTCTTGCACAATATTCTAGATTTAGCAATGACCCAGTCTAGACATTAGTTTGTTAATCGTAGTTCTTCAGGTGATAGAAGACCAACTTTGTAATCGTTTTGATGGGTCTTTGAAGGTTCAGGTTTAAGTCCATCACCACACCCAGATTTCGGACCTGATTAATAGTTTCTAGCTGTAATAACTGAAGCAGTGATCATTCTTCCAAAGATGGTAACTTCAGTTTTGTTTCTGTTCATCTGGAGAAACTTCTGGCACATCCACCCACTGAAGTAATGGTTTTGTTCAACATCATCTCATTTGATACATCCTAAGCTTCCCATTTACCTTCCAAAAAATTAATCGGTGCCAGATATGAGTTACCCAAGTTGTGGTTTTCCTTAAAGCTTTGTAAAAAAAAAAAAAAGAAAATAGCTGACAAGACATCAACTGAAAGTGTTTCAGCTTCTCTAAGGAGCTGAACCTAAGCAGGGGGTATTTTAGGTTAACATTTCATCAACTGTTTTACATTAACATATGTGAGAAGGTCAGCTTTTGCTTGGTACTCTGAAAATTCCTTGTCTATCGCTGCTTTCCGATAGCAAATTCCGATTTTAAGCTTGGGACAAAATAAACATGCTGTCCCCTCTGTCCTTTAGCTTTCAGAATGCAACAGAACGAGGCCAGGCTTGTAACAGCGGTTTACTTTCTTTGTGCTGGAACCACACAGTGTTTATTGAACTGATTGCTTGGCACCCCATCACTCAAACCGCAGACAAGCATATAGAGAGCGTCACATTTGTATTGCAGACTACTGTGTCAATAAGAAAAAGAAAAAAAAAAACGGATTGTGTGTGATTTCTTCCAAGTGGGAGCTGTAGTTTTTCCTCATTTTAACTGATATTTCTGCAACATTTATTCATCTCTTTTTAACTCGTTGATTTTTTTTTTCTGCCTTTTGTTCTGCTTTTAGTGGAGTGTGGGGGCACCATCAAGGAGGAGCCTTCCGGTCGTATTCTGTCTCCAGGATACCCGGCTCCATACGAGCACAACTTGCACTGTGTTTGGACCATCGAAGCTGCTCCAGGAAGCACCATCAGGTCTGAACCTTGGCTTTCTCTTTGTTGACTTTTGTTTTCCGATTACATTGTTCCCCTTTTTTAATTGTACTCCTTCGCCATATATCTTTAGTTTTGTTTAGTCTCCCCATCCCTTTTTGCAGTGGTGTCCATCACGCTCACACACTGCTGTGCAATCAATCTTCAGCCAGTTTTTGTTGGCCAGTATCCAAGACAGAAACGAGTAAGAGAGGAAAAATCACCTCCAGGTTTCATACCATGTAAAAAAGAACATCATCTGGGTCCCAGTTTATATGTTCCATAATGAGTTTGTGGTTGAAACTCTTCCATTTCAGAAAAATGGTACCATACAGTTTTACTGTGTTTGTCTAAAACAGGGAACGCTTTAGTGCAAAAACATAAATCAATAAATAATATGACTGTCGCTACGGCTGTTGGTTTAAGAGCTGTTGTGGCACTTCAGGATACTACACATAAAATGGGATACTGGTTATTACCGTAATCCTACATGGCATACCTTAAGCTTTCTTAAGGAATATTTAACAGTGTAGTTAGTGAATTAAACTGCTGCAGTACTCTTAATAAACAATAGGAGGTGCTACTTACTAAAGTAGTTGTTCTGGACCAGGAATGAAAGCAGATGAAGAGCCCTATGAAACTTCAATAAATGTAACATCCATATTGTTTTTGAGCGGACCTGAATCGATTGATGCAAATGTAAAACTTGGATGCATTACAAGTGCATCTAATTATAGCTGCTCTACACGAATACACATACCCCCAATTTTTTTTACTTTTTTTGACATCTTCAATACCAATTAGTGCCACATGAATAGTTGTAAGATCCTCTCTCTTACCTGACTGTTCTCTCACCTTTGAGATAGTGGAAACATAGATTTGTGCTCAACAGTGATTCCAATTATTGAATGTTTCCTTAAGCTTTATATAGACAGTTAAATAGCATTTCAGTGTGACTAAACTTGGGACTTTGACTGTCTTTTCCTTCGTCCTCATTTATTTACTTTTGTTTTGGGCGTATTTTGAATTTTTAGCCTGCAAGACTGTGACAACGAGAAACAAGAAATGTGTCGACTCTTCTACTAGAATACAGAAGTACTCTAGTAGAAGAGTCGGCACATTTCTTGTTTCTCTGTCACTTCTGTCTTCTCAACTCCTTTAAATGGGTTAAAATGCAATAAAAACTCAGAGGTTTTTGTGATGATGCTTTGCTTGTTGGATGTACTTTTCTTTTGTACTATAACATAAGCTCTCCACTTTGGTCTCATTTTTAAGAGGAGTGTTCTGGAAGCCTTTGTTCTTTCAAAGGAGACAAGACTTTCCCTTGACAATCCTTACAAAAAATCTTTTTCAGCCTTTTTTCTTACTGAGGTCTCCTAGGCGTTAACATTGTACATCCCAACTGAGTCTTGTAGAGGGTGAAATGGTCCAGGTAACCCAAAGCTGTCAACACCTGAATTTATCACATGATCATGAGAGTATAAGAATTTATTCTGATATGTAAAAACTTGCATTTGAAACGGAGCATGCTTACTTTTTTACCATAAATATGCATATGAAATACTATAAGTCTTTACGTTTTAGCAAAAGTGATATGCCACTGTTGCACATTGCTATAATAATGATGGTGTGGATGAAGACTTTGAGGCCTTCTCATGATTATTGGCCACTTAAATCTGCAGCTCTCAATCCAGAAGTTGATTCAGATCAACTTCTAAGTCAACTTCTGGATTTAGACTATCATTTGATAAAGCGTGAATAATAATGTAATGGTTTTAAAAGTACATATACGTCCATGCTGTGCTTTTCTCCTCCAATAAATCAGAGCAGATTTATTAAAGGAGAATACCATCAAATATTTCAATACATGCAAATTGAGAACCTGCAGTATTGTCCCATGAGCTGAACTGATTTTTCCTGAAGATCCTTTTCTTCCATTATTTTAGTACATTATGGTCATATTTGGGATTTTTATATTGTATGTTATTTGGTCATTTATGACTAGATACCTGTACATCAAATTTAAAAAGAAATAAATGAATCATTATGGCATAATTTTACAAATTATATACACAGACTTTTCCACTTGGTTATCTTCATTGATTTGTTTCCAATGCAGGTTCAGTTGATATTTGCTTCCACGTACAGACATATGCAGTTGTAAATGTTTAGCTTATTTGCATTCATTCTACATTCTATTCTTTTTTAGCATTTAAACTTGAGTTAATATTATCAGGAACAATCAAAACCCCTACTTTACAGTCTCCTGTTAAATGCATTTATTTATTTTCAAATTCCTGTTCTCTCGGATTTAGATTGAGTCGTGCATTCACTTCAGCTGGGCCTGTTTCGTTTCTCCAAGTGTTCTTCATATGCCTCGTTCTTTGATCCTACGCATGCCATTTATAATTGAAAATAATCTGCAATGCATCAGCACTAGGATTCCTTACGCATTAAGGGCTGCAGCTCAAGATTGCAGGCAAAGCTCACAGTTCTGAGAAACACTTCTTTCACGTAAAACCGTGGCGGTTATGTGAAGGCATTGGTATTGTGACTGCAGGCAACTGAAAACCCTAATGACATATTTGTCAAAACGTATTGATGGGAGAATAGAGAGAGACAGAGGAGTGTGGAAGACTTGCAGACAGCGATAATGCAAACATAATAAAATGGTGCTGATGAGGCAGGCAATGAGCCATTTTACTGATCTAAAATCCACTGGTTACTGCTGCACAAATTAGAGACCCAGGATGTATATTATATCATACAGAACAATCAGGTATTAAGTGCTCACATAAAAACTGATATCTGTTTTGTTTTCCTTTTTAAAATAGCTGTCCTTTCCTTTAAAGTAATAATATACTTATAAAAGCAAAAAAGATATGAACTGATTGGAGAATTGAGACTGATATCTGATCTCTTAATTTTATAAAGTTTTAACCTGCCTGCACCAGTTTTTCTAACAGATATGCATTTCCCTTTAAGAACTATAATTAAACAACATTCAGAGTACATCTTCCTGGCACTTCTGCTGTGAGTGGTCATTACACATGATTAAGAGAAGAGTTGGTGGCACACTGCTTGCTGTAAAACAGTTTTTTTACTCATTCAAATCAAAAGTGATTATGCATTCACATTTTAAGCAGTCTTTAGTATTCTATATTAGTGACTAGCTTGATTAACATTACTATACATAACCATCCGTCTCTCTGTGTATTCCCTAGAGGATAAAGATCCTTACCTTAATTTAGATTTCTAAAAGGCTGCCAACATTTACAAATCCCATGTGTTCCTTGAAAAACTGAGGGTTAAACAGGGCCACCGCACTAAAATATGTTCCGACTTGCTGTTATCTGAGGTTGGCTCTGGGTCAATTTGCTCCTTTGCCAATTCAATGTAAAGACAAAACAGATGAGCTATCCATAACGGCAATCAGAATGAACAGCCAGCAGGCAAGAAAGTAGTTTCTTACATCTTATATTTCCTCTGATGCCAGTTTAAACACCTGACTAAAGTAGGAAATGCATAACTTTTTAGTTTGTTTCCCTCTCAGTAACAGCTTCTACACAGATCAGTGATGTCAGTTTGTCTTCATATAGTGCTCACTGATTAAAAAAAAGATTTTTTTTTTTTTTTTTTTTTTTTTTTTTCTTTTTTTTTCTTTTTTTTTTTAGTTTCCGATACAGTTGGTCACCAGTCAAGACCTGTTAAAAGTAGAAAATCAGCCATTATCATTAGTCCATTTCCTTTCTGGATAGGCCTGAAGTAAATGTGTATCTTTCATTCCATTGTTTAGCATAAATAATACATGCCTCATCTCAAAATCAGGGGTCTCCAACCCTAGTCCTCCACCCTAGTCCTGAGGACTAGTAGCCTAGTCCTCAGGCTACTGGCAGGTTTCCAGTGGAACCTTTGTCTAACACACCTTCATTTAATGAGTAGGTCATTACCAGACACTTGCCAAACTTGATGGCATGCTGAAGAGGTAATTCAGTCACTTGATTCAGCTGTGTTGGATCAGCGATGCGTCTAAAAACTGTGATACTGTAGAAGTCGAGGACTACGGTGATTCATTGAATAACAGAGTGGTAACTCTCCCACCAGCAAATAAAACCACAGTTTCGCACCAGTCTACTGATTTGCCCGTTTTTTTTTTTTTTTTTTTTTCTGACTGATAAACCGAGGTACATCCAAGTGACAAAACCTGTAAACCATAGTTGATCTTATTTCCTAACTATTTTTTTTCACTGAGCAGTACCACAATTATATTAGTTTGTAAAAGAAATACAGTTCATTCAGGATGATTCAGTTGGGAAACTATCTTTTATCATTAATAAGTCTTTTTTCTTCCTTGAGTCTCAGATGTTGATGCATGTTTGCATCTGCTTGCAGTTGTAGGTCCATTGAACATCTTTGGACAACAGGATCAGCTTAATCAGAGATGTTGATAATTATGATTTAAATTTGGCAGTGATGACATGCATAAGGTCTACCAATGATGCTTTCCAGACTTATACCTGCGTCCCTTAACCACTGCTTTCGTCTTAGGGAGCAACTGTTTCACACCGTATCTTGCTTTTGGAACAATTGCAGAATTGCACAGCTTGCTTTGTTATTGCATCATTGACGTCACAGTAAATGGACTGGAAAAAGACTGCTTTGACCACTGTTTGGGCTTGGTCAGGTGTCAAATCAGCTCAGATGTGTCGGCCGTTGTGTCTTTCAAAGCTTTCTGCATGGATGTGTCTGCATCCTGATGGTCTGCTGGGCCACAGCCACACATACTGATGCAGTCTGCTCCCACTGCGAGATTTCACACCATCTCAATTAGTTTTAGGAATTCTGGCAGCTGCAAGACTGCGTTTGCTTTACGTGTCGTATCTCTCTCGTACCACACACATCCATGCACAACCCCACATTCTTAATTATTTATCTTCTTCAGGCACACACACACACACCTACTCGGAGACTTCTCCCAGGACTCCTGATTGCAGCAATACTGTTTTGTATTCATATGAGAGAGCCTCAGCAGTCCCTATTCCTCTCTCCATTTCTCTCATATGAATACAAAATAGTTAAGGCGGAATCAAAAGAGATCCTTAAGATCTGTTTCATCTCTCTCTTCTCCATCTCATCTCCTTACAGCGATTTCTTTGACACTTGATTGAACTATTTTATGTTGTTAAGAGGCAACCAAGTGCAAAAGGAGAGCCCTCGGCTGTAAACTCCAAAACATGGTTTCCTATGAGTCCTCAGAATGTTAACTGCGTGAAGAGGTCAAGATTTTCCTGTCTTTAGTCTGAAGACAAGGAAATCTTCTCTCTAGAAAGAGAGCTGCAGTGTCTTACAAGAGCTCTGTAATGATGCCTCCTCAAACTTTTTGACATTTTGTCACATCCCAGCCATAAACTTTAATGTATTTTAATGGGATTTCTTTGTATTATTAAAATCTGACACTATAGGAAACAAATAATGCTAAATAATGCTTGGGATATTCAATTATATTTAGCCCATCCAGCAAGTAAATCGTCTCTGTGTGTATTTTAATCTCAGTGTAAATACAGCTGTCCTGTGCAGGTCTCAGAGGTTTGCAGCAGAACATTAGTAATCAAACAACACAGGACGCATCAGGGACTAAGCTGTGATTAAGTTGAAAGCAGTTACTTTCTGAAACAGTACCCCAAGACTTAAACATCTCAAAGATGCTCCGTCCCTTGTCCAAACAGAAACAGACGACATTCAAACCCACCAAAACATGATTGTTATTAGGCTGCTGGAAGAGACGCAGCAATCTGCTGCCGCCACTAACTGTGTGTACTGTTTTTATCCTTTAGATGTACAGTTATTTCACAGCTTATACGCTTAGCTGTTTCTCCCTCCTAAAAATGAACTCTTTGCTGATTCTTTACCCTTAAGAAGGATAAAGAAGAGCGTGTGCTCCATGTTCTCCGATCCCCAGTCGGTCGCGGCAGATGTTTGCTCCCACTGAGCAAGGTTCTCTCAGAGACGTCTTTCCATCAGTAGTTCTCCTCCACTGTTGCGATATCCGTGCTCAGCGGACACAACAGTAATCACGGGAACAAAATATTGACTGCTGTAATAACAGATTCTACTTGTTACATTGAAAGACACAAATACTCGGGACAAATAAACGCAGCTTAAACTGCAATCTAATGCGTTTTCAACACCCAGACAGAAATGTTTGGTAAAAAGAAAAGATAAACTTCAATATTTTAATTTGCTCAGTGGTAGACCTAAAAGATTGAAGATAAAAAAAATAAAAAATAAAAATAAAAAACTCCATGCTGCTGTTCTGTAGCAGCAAGAAGCAATATCTTGCTGTTGAAATGCATCTATAGGTAATAGTCCCTGAGTTCCTGCCGGTAACTCACATTTTTCATTTTTATTGTCCTAAATGCTATAAATGTTGTAAAAAGGAAAAAATAAAAAAAATAAAAAGAAGAAGAAAATGTCAGCCAACCAAAGTGTGCACTGAAAAGGAACGATAATCTGTTGGCCTTAAATATGTGCTATTGAAATCTTTAAGCTGCAGAATGAGAATTCAGTTTCGTGCCAGTGTTATCACCCTTCCTCACTATTTCACCTGCAACATTTTTACCCTTTTTTTTAATCATTTTGACAGTGACAGGGATATAGAGCGATTTAAATGGCATATAAAAAGAACCATTTATCCCAACATACAGCCCACGTTGGTTCAACCCGTCCGTCCCCTCAGCCTTTACCCTCGCATTGTGTGCCGAGTTTCTTCTGCTCTCCGTCTACCTCTTATCCTCCTTCGATCATCCGATGCCGTCAGCAGCCTGGCAGTGATCAACACTGGTCGCTTTTTTATTGCCTTCCTCACCTTCGGGTTTTATTCAACGTACCTCTGCCATTCCACCCACCCTTTCATCTTCCTTCACACATA
>NW_015115562.1:0-3807 GCF_001443285.1 Poecilia latipinna
CATCTGAGAAGTTGATTAGTTTGAGTCTGAGAGAAAACAAAAAGGTTAAAATGAAGTAAGAGGACGATGATGAAGATGAATGGATGGTGACCAGAGGAAGAGGAGGAGACGTTCAGTGAGGATGAGGAATGTTTGGGATGAAGAAGACGTCGTTCTGCCCTGGGGAATCAAAGCGTTTGATTGGTCTGATCAGTGACAGGTTGATGATGTTCATCTTCATACAGGAGCAGAATCAACCGGGCCTGTTTCTTCTTCTCCTGCCTTTTTGCTACGGCTGATCCGTTGCCATGGCGACCAGATGAACGCCGTCCGCCAGTCAGAACGGTCGGGTTCTGATCCGGGTTTTCTGTTGTTCTCAGGAGGTTCTGCTGAAGCGGGCCGCCGACCTGGTGGAGGCGCTGTACGGCATGCCGCACAACAACCAGGTGAGCCCGACCCGACCTGACCTATGACCTGAACTGAACCAACCCGACCCACAACCTCAGGTTCTGATCATCAGTTCTGGGTCCAGTCACAATTTGGTTCTGAAAACTTTAAAAACACTCAAATGTCCATCCTAAACATCTGAACCGGCCCAATCAGTCATGTGATCATCCAGTCATGTGATCATCCAGTCATGTGATCATCCAGTCATGTGATCATCCAGTCATGTGGTCATCCAGTCATGTGATCATCCAGTCATGTGATCATCTAGTCATGTGATCATCCAGTCATGTGATCATCCAGTCATGTGATCATCTAGTCATGTGATCATCCAGTCATGTGAAGCTGTTGGGTTATTTCTGGGTCGGGCTTTGTGGCGTTTGGTTCTCTAACCGGCTGGCCATGGCCTAGTCCAAGTCTGACCTGTGTCCTCCCTCCCCACAGGAGATCATCCTGAAGCGCGCCGCCGACCTGACCGAGGCGCTCTACAGCGTGCCGCGCAGCCACAACCAGCTGCCGTCGCTGGCCGGCTCCGCCGCTCACTCCGGCATGATGGGCGTCAACTCCTTCAGCAGCCAGCTGGCCGTCAACATCAGCGAGGCAACGCAGGCCGACCAGGGTGAGCCGCCCCGCGTTTCCTCCCTCTCAGCCGACCAGGGTGAGCCGCCATCTGCTTCTCCCATCCAGCAGCTGACCAATGAGGTCATGGGAAACCTCATAACTCCACCGGTTCTGTTGAAACACGGCCAGGAGCTGCAGCCTCTGATTACTGTTAATGGAATCATTCCCACCAGCCGGCCAGGTAAATAACGTCCTGGATCAGAGTCTGACCCGGAACCAGAATCAGAACCCAGCTGCTCCAGAAGCAACCAGGAAAATGCCTGGAGGTCAGCTGCAGACAGTCCGGATCAGAACCAGAACTCAACTGGAAACAAGCAGGAAGCACATAAGAAACATTAAAAGATCAGAAACTAACAGGAAGTAGATCAGAATGTAAAACTCCAGATACTGACTTTGGTTCTGTTGGGATCGGACCAGCAGGAAGCAGCAAACACATGTTTCTGATTCAGGAAGTGGATCTGCTTCCCACGCCGTCCAAACTCTCACACCAACAGACACATGTTTCCTATCGGCTGATGGGAATCCCCGAGGCCAGCAGGGTCAGAGGTCAGGGAGGGGGGAGCGGTGATGTCACAGCAGGAAGCTGGTGGGAGGAGTTCCAGCATGGAGGGAAGAAAAAAACTATTTCGTTCCCGTCTGTACCAGCAGAACGCTGCACCCGGGAAAGTATTCACCCCCTCAAAAACACGCGACTTCTCCAGAGTGAAAATGGCATTGGATGGGTGCTGCAGCATCTCAATCAGATGCAAGTCCAGACTTTGACTGGGCCACACCAAAACATTAATAGTTCATGAGCATCCAGAGGACTTGCTGTTGAACTGTTACACATCCAGGAGTAGAATCCATGATTCCAAGTGGTCCTGAAGCATCCCAGACCATGATACTGCCACCACCATGTCTGACTGTAGGTACCAAGTTCAGGCTCCGATCTGCAGAGATGGCATTAACAAATGAAATCATAACTGAGAAACTGTTTTATTTATTTTATCTTTGTCTCATGTTTCAGCAGGACATGACAGGTTGTGAATACTATGTTTTTGTGATGGCGTTCCTCAGGGCGTGTCTGATCAAGCTTCCTGCTTTTCCTTCTTCAGGTTATTCCCGTAACTCCAACAGCGTGTCGCCGCGCGGCTACGTGCCGAGCTCCACGCCGCAGCAGTCCAACTACAACACCATCACGTCCTCCATGAACGGATACGGCGCCGCCATGACCAACCTGGGTGTTCCCGGCTCCCCCGGATTCCTCAACGGATCCACCGCCAACTCTGCTTACGCAAGTGAGTCAACGCCGGAATCAAACCTTCCACCAGCAGTGAGACGCACAGTGATGAGGAGCAGAGATCGGCTTCCTCACTCTTCATCTCTGGGAGAGGAGCGACTGTGTGGGACTTTGGTGGTGCTGTCAGGGAACGTTTGTTTTGGAACGTTTCCTGTGAAGGAATGTTGGCCTGGAAATGTTGGAGTCAAGGAAACTCGCAGGGGAACGTGGGTTTAGTTAGGCATGAACTCAGACATTCAGGAAAGGTTCAGATGCTCTTCAGTCTTTAGACTCATTGGGCCAAAGTTTAGAGGAAGGTCAAGGTTTCACCTGTCAGTTACCCTGTAAACACAGAGTCTCTGACCAGAGGTTTGGTTTTCAGATGTTGGATCTCTTAGGCTTGTGAAGACGTACAAATCTGAACTAAAGAAAGAAATGACCTCAGATCTTTGTCATTAGCTGCTGTTAGCTTGTGCTAGCGTCAGTAGTGCAACAGTAGACTACAGTCAACCAGATCTTAGAATCAATATTTGGCAGATTTCCTAAACTGTATCTTTTTAAAATTAATACTTAATAACTAGCTGTATCTCTTAGCTTTAGCATGCTAATGGTATGTTTAGCATGGTAATGTTAGACTTAGCACACTAAAAATGTTATTAAAGTTATTTTAACATAAAACTGAAATATCAGAAGAAATGTTTCATGTTATTTTCACCTTAAAGCAAAATGTAAGAAATTCAAATTATAGCTAGCTGTATTTCTTGGCTTTAGGATGCTAATACTATTATAAGCATCTTAATGTTAATCTTTAACACACTAAATGTTATTAAATTTAGCTTTACATGTTAGAATAAATTATTCAACCTTTTAACTCAAGGAAAATTTTGGAAGATGAAATAATTATCTGTAGATCCTAGCCTTATCATGCTAAAGCTCTCATTAGCATGCTAATGTTAATATGAGCACAAAGGTTAAAGTTAGCTTTATTTCACAGCTGGTTAGGGTTAAAAACATATGAAGCTTCACATACATTAGAAATACTAAACAACAATAAAGAAGAATTTAGCTGTGGGATGAACATCTCAGCTCTAGAACCTCTAGAGCAGGATGAAGCTGATGGGTTCAAGCTGCTGTGAAGCTCTAGAATCAGAGGCAGCATCACGTTACACTGGGATTTGATGAGCCAGACACCGTGCGGGTCCAAACCGAGTCCACCTGGACTAGAGCTCAGCAGGTGAACAGGAAGCTGTTGCTCACACTCTTTGCTGCAGATGCTGATTTTCATGCCTGCAGACGGAGGAGCGGGTCAGAGGGTGTGTGTCTGTTCTTGGTTTGTTGGTGGTACGTTTGTCTGTCCGTGGTGCGTTTGTGTGTTCGTGGTGCATTAGTGTATTTATGGTGTGCTCGTGGTGTGTTTGTGGTGTGTTTGTGGTGTGTTTGTGGTGATTTGGTGTGTTTGTGGTGTGTTTGTGGTGATTTGGTGTGTTTGTGGTGTGTTTGTGGTG
>NW_015115562.1:8284-10013 GCF_001443285.1 Poecilia latipinna
TAGTGAAACCGCCCGCCAGGAGCTCTTCATTGTTTTGGCTTCTGTTTCTGAAAGTTTCAAACGGCAGCGAGCTCAAACCGTGTCTCCATGCCAGGCGATCTGTTCGTCCCTGGTGACCAAACAACGGCTGGCCGAGCTGCAGCTTCCTGCCGCCAAGCCTTGGTGTGTGTGTGTGTGTGTGTGTGTGAACACCATCACACGTTGTCCACCCCCTGTCCAACCCTCCATCCCTGCTGCTCCTCCACTAACACACTAACTTCCTTCTTGCTTTCCTTCGGCCCGATCCATGAACTGTAGGAACGGGAATTATGAAGGAATGTGGGATTCTACCTCAGAGCGATCCGTGAAACTCCAGGGAATCTTTGAATGGAACATATCCGGGTTTTCCAGAGAAAATTCCTGTTTCTGGCAGAGAGACATCGAGAGTTAAACATAGAAAACATCTTTAGTTAACAGCTGATGTACAGACCAGCTGTTCCTGAACGCATCGCCCTCTGGCAGAATCTCTCTGGAAATGTTGGAACTGTTCCTCTCCTGAGATAGATACTGGACAGCAGCTGGCGGATTTACTCCTCACACGCACCTACCTGTGCAGGGGGCGGGGCTACCTGTGCGGGGGCGGGGCTCCGGCTCTCTTCAGGTGTCTTTATTCCTTCAGGTTATGGATCAACTTTGCTCCTCCAGGTCGGGGTCCTCCTCCTCCTCCTCTTCTTCATCCTCACCTCCTCCACCCCCTGCATGACTCGCCCCGCCCATTACCCTTCGTCTTCCTCACCTGCTCCTCTTCCTCTGCCTGATTCATTCTCTGTCCATATGATCTCCGCAGTCAAGCAGAAGAGCGCCTTCGCCCCCGTCGTGCGGCCTCAGACCTCCCCACCCCCCACCTGCACCACCACCAATGGCAGCAACCTCCAGGGTGAGCATCGCCCCACCCTCAGGCCCCTCCCCCCCGGTCCCTGGTGGGACGCCCAGCATCAATCAGAAGTCAAAGTTGATCCATAACTGGCAGGAAGTTCAGTTCACGTTCTGCTGAGTCGGTCCGAAGAACCCGGAAAAGTTCTGTTCAGTTCATGATTCTGACCCAGACCCGGATCAGAACCTGAGAACCCAGAGCGGTTCTGTTCCGGAGCAGCGGTCGCCTCAGCAGAACTGCTGCCTCCAGACACGTTCTTCTTCTGTGGTTTTACTCATTTCTGGTTTAAACTGGAGGAAGACGAATCATGAAGAAAACGCTGCGAAGCTAATATTTACCAGCATTACCAGACAATATTTATCATGTAATAAGTAACTTATGTTTGTGATGGTAGGCTCTGCAACCTGCTGGTAGGAATGGAGAACTGCATTTGGCCCAAATTTACAGAAATAACAGTGCGTTCTGTTTCCACGGTCACTGGGGCGTTGTTCCATGTAACAAAAGCGGCGCAGCTGCTGAGCCTCACCTTGGAGTTGAGGGCCACATGGAGCCACCATGGGGCCACCATGGAGCCACCATGGAGCCACATGGGGCCACCATGGAGCCACATGGGGCCACCATGGGGCCATCATGGAGCCACATGGAGCTACCATGGAGCCACATGGGGCCGCCATGGAGGCACATGGGGCCACCATGGAGCCACCATGGAGCCACATGGGGCCACCATGGAGCCACATGGGGCCACCATGGGGCCATCATGGAGCCACATGGAGCTACCATGGAGCCACATGGGGCCGCCATGGAGGCACATGGGGC
>NW_015115562.1:14132-16834 GCF_001443285.1 Poecilia latipinna
ATGGAGCCACATGGGGCCACCATGGAGCCACATGGGGCCACCATGGAGCCACATGGGGGCACCAATGGGACATTGACACAAAAATATATTTAATTTGGCATCAAGTTTCTCATTTTAGTTCAGGAACAAAACCAAAAATCTTCAACAGAAAAGATTTTCTTAACTCTCCAAAAATGTCTGGTGTGTTTTCCGGCTCTGGCAGCTACGTTTATGATTCAGATGATTTCTGATGAAACTCAGAGGAAGAACTGAACAGCTCACCAAAATAAATTGTCTGTATTGAGTTATTTTTCAGTGTCGATTTTAAGTGAATGAAGGGTTAGTGTTAATAAATAATAATTTTATTATTAATTTCAGCAAGAGGATAAAGTACATAAATTAATTAAAATAATAAACTGATCAAATTCATTCATAGGATTTGATATTTTTCAGTTTTTTAAACTAATTTCTAAATATTCCAGAAACATGAAATATTTTTAGCCGTTTGCATGTTAGCATGTTTTTGACAGGTCGTTGTCTGTGTATTTCAGCCATGGCCGGCCTCATCGTGCCCCCCATGTGAGGAAACCCTGAACCAGAACCAGAACCGCCAGCAGCAGGACTTCCCGGACGGACCCTGCTGGTTCTGCTCCTCTGGAACTGGACGGTTCTGAAGAAAATGCAGAACAGAACATTTCCTCCTCCATAGACCGGACGTTTGGGTTTCCTCGTACCAGGAAATGGTTCCGGTTCTGGTTCGGGTCCAGTGGGTCACATGCTGCTCCTGGTTTGTTCCTCTGCTGATGAACATCTGGATCTTCTGCTGCTCCTCCAGATGTTTGTAGCTCCAGAGTTGGTTCTGTTGGACTCTTGAGGTTCTCCAGAACCCGTCCTGCTCCCAGTGGATCCAGTTGGACCTAGTCCAGTTCATTCTGTTTGGTTTGTTTGAATCCGAGCGGGACCAGAATGTTCCAGTCCAGCGGAGTGTTTTTCTTCTGGTCCCATGCTGTCCGCCATGTTTGTTTCCTCAGGCAGGAAACAGGAAGCTGCAGAGTTTAGCTTCCCGTTTCCTGTTCACGTTTCTTTCTGTGGCCCGGTTTGGTTCGTGTCCAGTTCCGGGTCTGACCCAGTTCTGTTCCTCTGGGTTGTGATTCTTTTCCATGTTTTTCTGAGCAATTCAATCTAGAAACCTGAAAATCTTTTAGATTCTGTAAAATCAAAAAATAAAATCCCGTTTTTGTAAAAAAAAAAATAAAAAATTAAAAAAATAAATAAATCAGGTGGCGACCTCAGAAAGCAGGAAGTAAAACTTTCATCACTTTTGTATAAAAAGTTTTTTTCCGATATTTAACTTTTTGTAAACGACTGTGTTTTTGCTGCTTTTCCTCGTCGGTGTTTTATTGTGAAATCTATATTCTTGCTTATTTCTAAATGCACTGTCATGGTTGGAGCACTAAAGAAGAGAACGATGAAACCACAAGCCGTCCCTGCCACAACAAACCTTTATGCTAACCTCATAATGTCACGCAATACTCCAGGACATTCCAGGACTTTCCAGGACTTTCCTACATCAGGGACAGAATGGTTGGTTCTTTTTATGAGCATCAGTTTTTAAAACGTTCTGTCCCCTGATCCGGATCGTCAGAACCGGGTCCAGGTTAGATCTCCAGAAACAAAGGAACATTTTAACAAAATCAAGAACTTAAAGTTAGGAAAATTTGGTTAAAATGTTCAAGTTTATGAAGTTATTTGTTGTTTCTGTTTTGTTTCTGCAGAGAAAAGAGAATATTTCAGTTTTCAGGATTTTCTCAGGTTCTCCAAAACTTTCAAGGTTTTCATTTCTTCATTCCCAGCCGTGAGAAATGATTCTGAAAATTAATATGAAATCCTGTGAAGTTTCAGTGAAAAACTGATTATTTTAGCTTTAATGTTGACATTCGCTCCATTTCTGGCTCCACTCTCAAAATGTTTCATTTCCTGAACTGCTCCAGGTTTTCCAGGCTTTTCAAGGGAGCGGGGTTGATGGTGACTGGGAATAAAATGCTGTTTCCATGGGAACCAGCAGCTCCAGTTACTTCCTCCTGAACTCTGCGACCTAGGACCAGCCGTCTCCAATCAGGTCCTCAGTTCAGAAACGTTTTGCTCTCTTCAATGTGAAAGAGGCCAGAGGTTTATGATCTTTGTGAAATATGAAATATATCAAAGTATATCAAAGCACAATGTTTACTTATTGTCTTTAAAACGGCCCCCCGGGGCCCAGGTTTTTCTGTCTCCAGCTGTAAATTGCTGCATGTCTTCTGTTCTCAGATGTTTGCTGTGATTCGTGCTTTTGTACATAAACGGAATAATAAAGATTAACGTTTGGCTTTAAGCCACTGTGTCTCTACCTCTGCTTTCTGCCGGGCCCAAACTGCTGGTTCTTAAGGCCTGGTTCGGTTCCACTGTTCTGGACTCATTTGAACCAGCTGTGAAGCAGGAAAACATCTGAACCTTTCTGGGCCGGTTCGGACCATCAAGCAGGTCAGAATGTGAAACGATGGTTGGATTAAAATCATCTGAACGTCCCTGACCTGAGATCAGCTGACCTGCTGCTCATTCAGGAGTCTCAGCCTCCTGGTTCTGGTTCTGATCAGGTTTCTTTCTGTAGATTAATAAAAATGCTCCACTAACTGACTGACTGGTGTTCAGTGCTTCCGACTGAAGTAAAGATCTGACTCAACCCC
>NW_015115562.1:24604-27361 GCF_001443285.1 Poecilia latipinna
CACTCATGCGCTGAATTATTGTGTGGAGGTGTTGACTGAGGTATCTATATGGGACAACGCTGTGACCAAAGTGCAATAGTGATATGACATGCAGGAACTATCCGATTCTTCTAGATGGATCTTTACTAAGGTTGATGGGACTGAAGCCTCACTGAGAGCCGTTCTTTGTTCTTGTAATTCTCTGCGTACACTGCAGTAATTATTTTATTTCATAATATATATATATAAAAAATTGCAAATAATTAAAACAACATAAGAACACAGAGCATCCTTATTGCTCTTTGTTTTCGTCACCTGTCTTGGAGGCAGACGTTGCAGCAGGAGGGAGGATGAAAATAGTCACCTCCTTCTGCTTGGTTAATTCTTGCTTGTTGCGCCTCAGACAGTGTTCATAGTTGAGTATTGTTTACCGTTAATTTCTATGTTTAATGGTGCAGACAGTTGTGGTTTCTGGCAATATGGGCAACAGCTCAGGGCGTTACTTTTTTGGGGGGATGGCAGACCTCTGTGGATTGTGGCACAGAGATGAAAGCAAAAGAGAGTAAAGAAGAGTTTGAATTGATACTGGTTAAATTTATTTCAGCTCTAAGTATTTAATATCTAAGTGTTTTTATAGGAATGTGGATCTTTCAGATCAATTTGAGAAGCAATTTTGATAGGTGCACTTAATTTTATTGTGTCATGTAGTGCAGGGTGCTGGTCTTGGTCTTGATTTGGTCTTGGGTTCGGTGGTCTAGACTACAACTCGGCTACACGGATCCTTGGTTCCATGTCCTCCCCTGCCCACCCTTTCAGTTGGATTTCTTTCAACATAAAAGCCACTAGTGGCAAAAAAAGTGACATTTGTTGAAGAAGATTTTAGGTTATAGTATATTTTTGGGAACATATATTTAGCTCAATCTTCTTAAGGATCCCAGGTTCTCCTGGCGGACCGTGTGTAGCCACACAGAAAACAATGAGTGTAGACGTCACAGAATTACAGAGTTTAATCCAACAGAAGACAACTTATGAAATTACAACAGAAACTGCAGAACAACAGACATACATTCATACCTGAGGCAAATGGAAAAGAAGAAGGAAAGAAAGAAAAGAAAAGCAAAGCAAAGCAATTGGAGAATTGCAAGAGCAAATCTAGTTTGTTCCTCACGTGCACAAATTTTTATAGTAAAGGCGTATTCTTGTCTTTTAATTTATTCAAATAAGGCGTATCTTTGCTCATCCAACCAGGAGCTGTCTCTGACCCTCTCTAAAGTTAGAGACTCCCTGTAATTTGCTTAGAAGATCAAAAGCCATTTGTCCCCTTTGTCTAAACAAAGTGGAAGCAGAGACTCTCCTGTACTGGCCTGGACTCCTGCTGTTTTATGGCATTTCACAGATAAGTGTCAAAAGCTGGAACTTCTCCTGATTGTTTCCCAGACAGACAAAAGGCGGTTCAAAAAGATCTTAGCAAATAATCTGCTGCAACTACAGATAAAGTAAAGGTCAATAGGGCAGAATAAGTTATTAATCTGAAAACTATAATTAGGTTATTTCAAAAAGTTTTAAAACTAGCATATTCTAAATGTATTTTCTTAACAAGTTCATACTATGTTAGGACAGGAGACAAGATGTTTCCATCCCTGAAATTATGATGCATAGAATCACATGTTACAGAGTAAACATAATAAAAACATGCTTTATCTGTGGCATTGTTCATTAAAATGGCACATTACTGATGTATAAAAATTAAATACCATTAGTTCACTTAATGATATTGGCGATTAGGTTATGCATTCAGCAAGTACTTTTACTTTTAATACTTAAGTATTTTTAAAAGCCAGTACTTTTTTAACTTTACTTAAGTACATTCTTTGAGTACTTTCTCCACCACTGGTTTTGGCTGATATTATACATTAAATAACCAAATAATCAAACCAATAAAAGCACAATAAGAAACTTACTCATAGTAAAATGTTCTGCACCATATCAGCCTCAGGAGATGATTGAAGGATGAAGAGACGCTGATTTCTGGTTTAGTTAGAATCCATGTTAATGTCTGATGATACAAAGAACTAAAGGACATTTGTTGCCCTGCTAACATGGCAGGTCTCACAGTTTGACAGCATCCTGGACCTGCTGGTGCCGTCAGGACAGACCGCCTGCAAAACCCTGCAGATGTCACACAGCTGAATCACCTGGTGTGCATCTCCACTCAGTGGAACATGGTCACCTGAACAGGTGAGTTGGTGTGAGGTACAGGTCAGGCAGAGCGAGCGGCACACGGCCTGACCACCATCTGTGCTCCATCCTGCTGCAGTTTATCAGAAAGAACAGAAAACTTCAGTTCACTTCTGGATGAGGCAGACTGTCCCAGTCCTTTGTCCTTATTATTTATTTGGTGTATTTGTTGTTTTTATGCAGCAATGATGTCATCAAACAGGAAGAGTGGAGGAAGATTATTGCATTAATAATTTAACTGGCATTAAAATCTCTGCAAAGCTTGAGAGAGGTGAACTGTGCTGAATCAAATAGAAAGAATTTAATTAGAAATATTGCAAATGGTTAAAATAACATATTCTTGCTTACTGTCATGATCCGTGTTTATTTTTGAGATTTTCTGTGTTTAGTCCGTTTCCCTGTGAGTCTCGTTCCTGTGATCAGCCTCCCAGTGTATTTAGTCTCACCTGTTGTCTGTGTTCCTGGTCGGATCCTTGTCGTATGTCAAGCGTTACCTGTTTCCTTGTGCCTCCTCCTCCTCTTCCTCCTCCTCCTCTTCCT
>NW_015115562.1:31012-34461 GCF_001443285.1 Poecilia latipinna
CTCCTCCTAGTTTCTGTATTAAGGTTCCCAGCAGGTTTCGGTGGTTTTATGGTTTTGTTCTCCTCTCTCCCTTCCTGGATCTTCAGTTAATGACGATCGGAGAGGAAGTGAAAGGAAAACCTGTCTGATTGCGGCCATAACTCCTGCTCATACTAATTACCAGTGGCTGTAAAATAAGTCAGAGTGGTCATCCTAATGAGTTCACCAGAGACCGATTGTTAAAGTCCATTAAAAAGATCTATTTTCCTTCTGCTTTCATATTTGTGTTTTCTCCCTGCTGAACTGTCAGCGTCGTTTTCTCAAGCAGCCAAACAAACTCCTGCTTAAAGGTCACGATGCCACATCCTCACCGACTCTGCAATTAACCGTAAATTAAGCTGGAGAAATGGTTTTCCTTAAAGCTGGGAGGGAAATCTTCCAGGGAGGAGGAACCCGGAAACAGGAACCCACAGCTGCTCTCCTCATGTAAATTATTCCCGATGTTTCAGCTGCATTTCATTCCTGTCAATAAACACCTTGCAGGTTTATGGATGTCAGCGATTAAAGCTCCGCAGAGGAGCAGAAACTCCACTAGACATCCGTCTGAGTAATGAGTCTTCTGACAGGCAGCAGCTGGAGAGCAGGAGGCTCTGGAGGTTCTGATCCACCTGCACAGAAACCAGCCAGATCCAGAACCAGAGTCCGTCCCACTGCTCGCCAAAACCACCAGGAACAACAAGCTAATAGCTCAGACTCAATGCTGCTGTGGCCTAGTCAAAGTCCAGACTTTAACCTGATGGACAACATCAGGTCTGGTTGAATATGTTAATAAATGTAGAAGACGGTTTTGAAAAGAGTTCTGATCTATAAAAAGCAGCAAAGATTCATTTCAGCAACACATGAAAATATGGAAAAAACAAAAACAACTTTAACAAACTGGAACAAAGAAAACTAATAAACTGATAAAAAAAACCGATGACACTGAACAAACAAGAATCAAACCAATAAAAAACATGTGAAGCCTCCATCAAACATGGAGTCTCATGTCTAAACCACTGCACAGTTTTCACACTAAAATTTTCCATCTGAACAAATTGAGAAAACCCGGATGTATGAAGCGGACGCACATGGCTGCACACCTTTCCTTTATAAATCCCAATTTGCGGGAAACAGAGCAGCCGCTTAAGGTTCGGGGTTAGGGTGCGGCGGGGTGTTTATCAGAGTAAAGACTGATCAAACCATCAGTCTTATTGGTCTCCACAGGAAACGCTGCGGCCGTCTTGCAGATTGTTGCTTGATGAGGAAAATGCAATTACAGGTTTTATTGGCTGCTTCCAGCCTGCAGGTTCGGCCGCCCCGGAGTCCCAGGATGGAGCGTCCAGAACCGGAGGCAACGCCAGCAATGCTGCCACTCCCGGAGGAGCCTCCTCTCATCAGCAAACACAACTTGATCCAGTCAGATCTGCTGGAGGAAACATGGTGAAGCTGGAGGAGAGGAGAATGTTCAGAGGGAAGCGGGAGGCAGCTTCGTTTATTCTGAAACTCCAGGGAAAATGAGGACATGCAGATAAAATATGATGGAGAAAGTAGCTCCTCGATGTCAGCATGCTGGAATCTTGCGGAGGAAATCTGGAGTTGTTTAGGAACATCATCAGGTGATGTTCATGTCTTCATGCCGCCGTTCCCTCAGGAATCGTTTCACACACATTCCCAGCTCCGTCTTCTTCTGCAGTTCTTTACGTGCGTCCATCCATCAGCTGCTGGCTCTGACAGCTTCACTGCAGCTCCTCCACTTGTTTGATGGCTCCGCTGCTCCGAGCCAAGCGTCTTTTAAAACCATTTTCCTCTGGAGCCGGGAGTTGTCCTGGAAACGTTCCCGGGAATAATGTGACAGAAGAGCAGCCGGGCTGCCAGGAATCTCCTCAGATTGTTTTAGGCAACGTTCATCTGCCAACAGGAAATGATTCAACGCAAACAGTCGAGAATCAGCTTCACTTCCCAGCAGCTTTCAGCTGGACAAGAGAAACCTGCTGCTGCAGCAAGGAGCCCAGAACACCTAGCATCCTCTTCCTCCTCCTCTTCTTCTCCTTTCCTCCAGATTCCAGTCGTTCCTTGCTGTATTTTTCCCGGATCGCTGCCGTCGCCGGCGGCAACGATCCGGCTCAGGATCGCAGTTCTGATGAAATCAAAGTAATTTGGTTGTTTCTGATTTCGCAGCGTCTCATTAATGGAGGATCAAAGAGAATGGGAGAGAAGAGCATCTTCATTCATTTGTTTCCCTAAAAGAGGAAAACATCTCCGGCTCGGTGTGGATGTTGATCCGCGGCGGAGCGGCGGCTTCCTCTCACCTGAGGCCCGGAGCTGAAACACCTTTCAGAGCAGCAGGAACAACATTTGATCAGGGAATCGCCTCCCTTTCCTCTGAACAACATTTTTAATATTTCAGCTGCTTCTCTGGCTGGCGGTCCGGCCCGCAGCCTCCTGCTGCCTTCGTCGTGTAATTAGGACCCAAATGTTCATGAATTATGCTAATTCCTCTCAATTAGCCCAGAACATTGGAGACAATCAACAGTTAGCATGATGCTGCCGGAGTAACCAGGGCAACCGGGTTACCTGCAGCATGCTAGTTACTGTGGCCCCGCCCACCTGCCTCCGTTCCTCGGGGGTCACCTGATACAGGAAGTCCACCTGAGCTAAAAGCTCCCACTGGCCAGGTATTACTGGGAACACTGGGCCACTCTCTGCTGGCTTAGGCTCAGCTCTGACCTCTGACCTTCAGCTGGACAGAGGAAACCAAACAGGAGACCCAGGAGCACACAGGCCCACAGCATCACTACTCCACCGCCGGACTTCACTGTAGCGGGTGTTTCTGGGAGGAGCTTCGTCCAGTTGGGAGGAGCTTCGTCCAGTTGGGAGGAGCTTCATCCAGGTGGGAGGAGCTTCATCCAGGTGGGAGGAGCTTCATCCAGGTGGGAGGAGCTTCCCAAAGGAACCTGAACCTGCATAGCAAGCTGGTTCCAGTCCGGTTGTGGTCCTGGTTCTGGTTCTGGTCCTGGACCTGGTTCTGGAGGAGGCTGTCTCCTCTCTTGATGATCCGGATCAGAACTTGAGGGAACTTGGCAGTCCGGTGTTTGGATCAGAACCATCGGAACCATTTGGATCTCTGAGGCAGGAAAGGCGTAGGCGGCCCAATCCCGCAGGTCCATTTGGATCTCATTAAAGTTCTGGTTTGGCCCGTCTTTTCCACTGACTGCTGAATGTGAGTCAGGTGGTTCTGAGCCTCCAGCCAAGGCCCAGTCCCACTGGACCCGAACCGGCCAAGACGGGCCAGCAGGAAGCCTCCTCCTGCAGCGCCGCAGGAACCGTCCTGATGATGCAAGTCGGTTCTGATGGGATGCTGAGCCAATCAGAACCAGAGTCCAAAGCCCAGTGGGACCAGTGGAACCAGTAGGACCAGTGGAACCAGTGGA
>NW_015115562.1:38616-41949 GCF_001443285.1 Poecilia latipinna
AGTGGAACCAGTAGAACCAGTGGAACCAGTAGGACCAGTGAAACCAGTGGAACCAGTAGAACCAGTAGAACCAGTGAAACCAGTAGGACCAGTGGAACCAGTGGAACTAGTGGAACCAGTAGAACCAGTGAAACCAGTAGGACCAGTGAAACCAGTGGAACCAGTAGAACCAGTAGAACCAGTGAAACCAGTAGGACCAGTGGAACCAGTGGAACTAGTGGAACCAGTAGAACCAGTGAAACCAGTAGGACCAGTGGAACCAGTGGAACCAGTGGAACCAGTGGAACTAGTGGAACCAGTAGGACCAGTGAAACCAGTGGAACCAGTAGAACCAGTAGAACCAGTGAAACCAGTAGGACCAGTGGAACCAGTGGAACTAGTGGAACCAGTAGGACCAGTGAAACCAGTGGAACCAGTAGAACCAGTGAAACCAGAAGGACCAGTGGAACCAGTGGAGCCATTAGGACCAGTGGAACCAGTAGAACCAGTGGAACCAGTGGAACCAGTGGAACACGGCGGCGGCGTGTTTTTTGTTCTGCTGCAGGTCTGATGACATCCTCTCCTGTGGATGCTGGTGTCGCCGCGCCCCCGGTGGTCCTGAAGTGTTACCGCGGCGACGCGCTCCGCCAGCAGATGCTCATTCAGGTGTCGTTTTGCTTTAGCGCTCATTATTAGCATTATTGGAACGTGTGTAATTGAAAGAGCGGAGCAGGCAGCGGATTAAATGAGATGGTGGTAAAGTTGCACCTCTGCCTCGCCGAGTCGCATCAGATGGATTTAATTATTCCTGAGGCCCATTTTTTATTAATCGTCTATATTGATTTCTGAACTCCCCGGCTGCTTGTGGATATGCTAATGCCGCCGTGGCGATATCGGACCGCCTCATTTGCATGGCAGCCCATTATTATTTCATAAGTAAATTTTAATGCGGACTCAATTAAAAGTCAGCCAGCGGAACAGCTAAATTGGCCCAAGGTGTGAGCGGCGAGATTCGCGCGCCGATCCGGGACGGATCAATTAGTGAAGATCAAACTCCGGCTTGTCTGCAGGGAGCAAGGAATGCTGGGATTCCATCAGGCCGCCGCGCCGTCTTCCTGGTTTTAATCCGTTTCATCATCATTGGTGTGGAAAGAGTCGCAGCTCCAATAAGTGGAGTCACGACCTGGAAAACTCCTGGTGTCAGCCGCAGCTTCAGCGGGAGGTCGGAGGTCAGCTCAGGTCCGGTCGGTTAGTTTTGTGGATCTGAGAGAATAATCTCCGGCTCCAGGGAGGCGGGACACGATTGCAAAGTTCCCTAATTCTTCTGGCCGGCCCTTTGTTTCCCAGCAGCCTCCTCTGGTATCTATTATTCATCGAGTTTAATGGGCAGCTGATATTTTGGGGAAACGCCATTTGCAAAAAATCAATGAAACAAATAATGAGCGGCTGATGTTGAGCCGAGAGCCGACAGGAGGGCAAGGTGATGGAAATCAGAAATAAACTGATCTGAGTCCAGATTTCAAGCTGATTAATAAATAAATGATGTGCCCCCAACAAAAATGAATAATTCAGACATTCAGCCATAAAAAGGATCCTAATAAACGCTGGCCCACATATTGAGATGCAGCTAATGACCTGAATGCGAACGATGGACTCGGATGAATTTTAAGTGTTTCTGTTCGGTCGTCAGGGGAGACATTTAAAGGGACGGCGCGCGCTGACCTGCTTTCAATCGGGTTCACCTTCTGCCTCAGACGCTTCTCACTTACCAAACCTGACGCTGTTATCACACAGAACCCAAAGAGAACCGATCAGAGGTTCTGGACCCACTGCGCTTTGCTGAATTGAGTTTGAGGATTTTTCAGGATGAACGGTCTATTTAAAGTCAGACTGCAGCTTCCAATCAGATTTATCTCCAAACTTTGACTAGGTTAGCATGACGCTAATGCCTCTTTTTGCCGTCCTGCTGCCATTATGCTAAGGTTTGGTTGATGTTTTCTGCGTTAGAGCGCCGCTCTGGTGGTCGGGTGAACACAGAGGTCTGCTTGGTGGCCCGGTTCGGTCCCTCTGGGTCAGTTAGTTATGGTGACTTAGTCGAGCTTCTGATTGGTCGATGAGCTCCGAGTGACGTCTCCTTCCCAGGAAGCTGCTGAGTCCAGAAAGATTCAGAAACAAAGAACCAAACGGTGAATTTTTCCTTCAAGAGAACCAGAACAGACCAAAAACAGAACATTAAACGATTACCTCTCCTCTCCTTTTCTGTCTTTATTTCCAGCTTTATTGGACGCATTAATTAGAGAACAGACAGAATCGTTTCCTTGGATGGACGAAGTTCTGCTCACATTATCAGTTGAAACAGGAAATGATCAACGTTTCCTTCCTGAGCCGATGAAAGCTTCATGTTGAGTCTGAGCCGCCGATGTTCAATTAATCGGACATGAATCAACATTTCTCCTCGTCTTCATCACTCTGACCGTCGGCTCTCCGGGCGCCGCCTGTCAATCCCAGCACACAGTTTTCCCAGAGGCCCCGAGGGCGGCGCTCCGACTCTAATCCTGTTGTCAATCTGAGGCGGCTCCAAACCCCCTGCAGCGCCCTCTGTCCACTGGGAGGCGCTGCAGCCGCTAACCCTCCATCCAGACAAACATCCTGTTCGACTTCCTGTCAACATCAGGAAGAACCTGTCCAGAACCGATCTAGAACCTGGTTCAGAACCAGTCCAGAAGTTTCAGTTCTTATTTTGCTCCTGAACAATTTCCATCACTTCCCGGAATCTGAAAGGAAAATTAGAGAAATTCCAACATCTGATTCAGACTTGAAGCCTAAAATCTCCTCCAGGATCCCTAAGGGAACCTCTGGGGCCCCTGGGGGTCCCTGGGGGCTCTGGGACCCCTGGGGGCTCTGGGGGTCCCTGGGGGCCATGAAGCCAGGGAGTGTAAGCTGACTGAGCAGCACACACTCTGCTTGTTGTAATGATGGAGAGGAAATGAATGTTTCTGTTGTGCCTGGGCTATCCAGATCCAACATGGCCGCTGCCTCATCAACAGTATCACCTTAGTAGCATCGGACTTAGTGATGTTTGTAGAGTTACTGCGAACTTCGGCCATCAGAACCTGCTGATGGGCCCAAAGCCCAGTTGGTTCTGGTTCTGGTCGGGCTGCAGAAGTGAATGGAAGTCAATGCAAAGTCCATTTGAAGATAGAAAGATAAATTGTGTGTCTGCGTGTGTGTGTGTGTGTGTGTGTGTGTGTGTCTCTTGGGACCTGGCTTTACATTAACCTCACTGTAAAGGTTGAGAGGAGGATGAAGAGCCGACCACTTCATCTGAGAAAGCTGGGCTGTGAATAAAGGTCA
>NW_015115562.1:47230-58823 GCF_001443285.1 Poecilia latipinna
AGAGGGAACCGGATCCAGAGGACGGGGAACCGGATCCAGAGGGAACCGGGTCCAGAGGGAACTGGGTCCAGAGGGAACCGGATCCAGAGGACGGGGAACCGGATCCAGAGGGAACCGGGTCCAGAGGGAACCGGGTCCAGAGGGAACCGGATCCAGAGGACGGGGAACCGGATCCAGAGGGAACCGGGTCCAGAGGGAACCGGGTCCAGAGGACGGACCGCCCACATGCCGGTTAAACTGGCCCCGCCCCCTTCAGCAGAGAGCAGCTGTTAGACCTGTCACTTTTTTAAATCTGCAGTTTCAGCAGAAAGTGCTTCCACCTTCATCTCACTCCTCCTCCTCCTCCTCCTCCTCTTCCTCCGGCGGGTCCCTGGGAACCTGCCGCCGCTCCTCTAATCCCTCCCTCTTAATTAAGATTTCTCTCAGCTCATCCCTCCTCATCCTCTGTTTGGCCTGAAACTTTCTGCGCCTGACAAGAAATCGATGGGAGGGGGGGCTCAGGTATCGGATTGCAGGTGGGCCCCTGAGGGCCCCGGCCGGCCCCGGCCCGCCGCGCGGCCCGGCAGCGGCTCCTCGGCTGGCGGACAGAACCGTGAGGCGCTAATAGGCTCCGCTGCGGTTAGCCGGGATGATCTGGATGGCGGGATCTTTACCAGGTCTCCGGGTTCGCGGGCCCGGCCGGCCGGCCCGGCCTGCCTGCGCGCTCCCAGGAATATCCGCCATAAATAAATGATCGGCTGAACTTTCTGTCAATTAGGAATCAGAAGGAGCTGGACTCGTTGTGAAGCCGCTCGCAGAATATTCATGAGCGGCGGCGTTTCCCGGGACGCGGCGCTCGGCGGGATTAGCCGCAGCTTCAGGTAGAAAATATTATTTACTCTTTGTTCAGGATCTCTCTCTCCGCGCTGCTTCCATGTTTGGCCTGAAAGTGGAGAGCGAGTACAGGCCAGGAGCGGCGCCGCATCATTTATTCAGGAACTCGGCTGTTTTTACTCGCTGGAGACGCTGCAGGACTCGGCGAACCGGGCCGGTACCGGCTCGGCACAAAACAAAGCTGCTGCAGTCCTGAAACTCCGAAAAACATTTTTACTTTAACAGTTCAGAGCAAAGAAAAGCTGCAGCTGCAGGCCGCTGAGTGGACAGAACCAGAACCAGAACCGGTCTGCTGCTGGTTCTGGTTGGCTGCAGTGACCTGCTCGGACCTGCTCTCCTGTCAGCTCAGATTTAATCTCAATCCGTTCCCAGATTAGCATCAGAACTGGAGAATCCTAGTGGTTTCTCCTGTCCATAGAAGATCTTTGTTGAGGTTCCTTGTTCTTCCAGAGGATCTGCAGGAACCTGGGCGTATCCGGCTCGAGAAAGGTGGTCCTGTGATGATGTCACATCATGACATCATCACAGAAAACAGGTGAAGAACCGCTGCAGTCTGCTCTGGAACTATGTATCCCATAATGCACTGGGCCAGCATCAGGGCTAAAACGGTTTTAATCTGCAGCTCTGAGATGTTGCTGCTGCCACTGAAGTCAGAGATTTCCAGGCTGATATCCGAGTTAATTAAGCTAGCTTCACTCATTCACTAAATGGGAAACTTAGCTAAACACCTAAATCATTAGCAGAAGCTAATGCTAACATGTAGATGGCAGAAGCTAATGCTAACATGTAGATGGCAGAAGCTAATGCTAACATGTAGTCCACAGGAAAAAAAACTCACTTCGTAGCTAAGAATCTACAAACAGCTTTGCGACTGGAGATAATCTCTAGATGTTTTTTCTCTCTTTGAGGTTTTAACGTTGCTCCATGACGCTTATCATGGGCCAGGGTGACGCTAAGAAGCTAACTGGAAACTGCCTGTACTAAACAACCGTGCTGCACCGCAAGGAGAGAAGAGGCGGCTGCTAATGCTAATGAGAAGCTAGTAGCTCAGAGCAGGAAGGCAGCAGGGACCAGGTGAGACCCACATTCTGGTGTCCATCAGGTGTGTTTGGGTGACTGTCTTCGTGCCGCCCTGCAATGGACTGGCGACCTGTCCAGGTGACCCCGCCTCTCACCCGCTGACCTCTTGCAACCCCACGAAGGATAAATGCATTAGAAATGTACAAAACAGCAGATCTGATATTTACTGTAACTGAACAATAATAATGAATGAAAACATGTAAAGTATCTGAAGACCAGTGTTCTGGTTCTGGTTTTGGTTCTGCACAGCCGAAGTGTCACCCTAACCTCGGTGTAGTGAATCGCTTACAAATGGCCGCCTGGTTCTGCTGCGGTTCTTTCCAGGATCTGTTTATTAAAATGCCAGGAGTGTCAGAATCAATGGCCCATATTATTCCTGACCCACCTCCTCCCCCCTCCTCCCTCCTCCCCCCATGCAGATGTGAGTCCGGCTCCCAGGTGGTTCCCTCTCCATCAGCAGCTGTGGAACTGCAGGATCGGCCGGGCGGCGATCCGTCCCATAATCACCTCGGCCTGCCGGTTTCTTTCCAGCGGCTGGAGTTCCCCCGCCGCGCCCCACAGGGCCCTGCAGCCGCGTTTAATGAATTTCCTGTCTTACAGCCTCAGAAATGTCAACACTCAATCAGGCTGTAATTGAATTTGTGCAGCGTTTTCCTCCTAAAGCGGCTCCATTAGAACATTCTTCAGCTGGAAAACTGACACTGGCTCTGTTTTTACTGCTGCTAATGTCTCTAGCATGTGTTTGGACCGGACCGGGCCGGGAGGGAGGGAGGGAGGGAGACAGCACCGTGCTGCTGGGCCCGACATGTTTACGTTCCAACAATCATGTGTCGTTACCACGCTGACTCTTCTTCTCTTCTCTAATGATGGTGGAATCATGGTGGGAACAGCTGCTGTTCAACGGTTCTGGTCCAACACAGGGAGCCAGAACCATGTTGGACCCGATCCGGCCGGTTCCGCCAAAGAAACAACTGTTTTTAATTTTACTTCAACATTTGTTAACCTGACATTTACACATCATGTTTGGCCTTTAAAGGCCCAGTGTGAGGGAGTGACTGCCATCTAGTGGCTGAGCAGAGAACTGCATGTTAAATAGAGAAACATTTTAAGGTTTTCAGACTTTTCATATCCTTTAGGGTAAAAATGTATCATTTAATTTTCATAAAGTTTCATCCATGCTAATAGCAAAAAAATATTTTTTTTTTTCTGTCTGCGGAAATTCAGGTATCAGCAGAAAGTCAGGAGCAGATTCACACAAATGTGAAAAGAATTATATAAAAATAGAAATAAGAGAAAATGTACAACTGTAGATAAATAATTCTGTAGAGCTATTAAAAATATATTTGATTAAAAAGAAGTAAGCAGCTGTACAAATATAAATGCTTTCTAAGCTTCATAATATTTTATGACATTACATGACATTATTGATATTATTTTGATCCGCTTGTCTTGGTTCTGAGTCCTTTGGGTCCAGTTGTCTTTGAACAATAGACCCTGCTGGACCAGGTCCAGTTTGGTACTGACCCTGCTTTGACCAGGGTTGTTCTTGTGCAGAGAAATGGAGTGAAGTCGGTGTGTGTCCTGCAGGTGGTGAAGTCGGTGTGTGTCCTGCAGGTGGTGAAGACGGTGTGTGTCCTGCAGGTGGTGAAGTCGGTGTGTGTCCTGCAGGTGGTGAAGACGGTGTGTATCCTGAATGGAGTGAAGTCGGTGTGTGTCCTGCAGGTGGTGAAGTCGGTGTGTGTCCTGAATGGAGTGAACTCGGTGTGTGTCCTGCAGGTGGTGAAGTCGGTGAGTGTCCTGCAGGTGGTGAAGTCGGTGTGTGTCCTGCAGGGGGTGAAGTCGGTGTGTGTCCTGCAGGTGGTGAAGTCGGTGTGTGTCCTGCAGCCTCTGCCTGCTTCCAGGTCGCAGTTCGTCGAGGTTCAGCTGTTTCAGCTGCAGCTTCGCTCGCTGGGAGTAGCATAAATCTGTTGGGCGTGTCGTCCGGCTCTGTGGGAAACTGTGCGGCTGAGACTTTCCTCTGGCTTGTCGGGACCCGCTGCCGCCGGGTTGTTCTGTCCGTTGCGTCGCTGAGATCGGAACCAGGACGTGTTGGGGGGGACTACAGGTTTCCATGACGACGGAGCAGATGCAGGAAAAGCAAAAGCCAGATGTGCAGAGAGACGATCAGGAAGATGAACCAGATCAGCTGACGGAAAGCTCTGATTGGTCCAGGTGATCAGCTGATCATAAGAAAATAATGAGCTCATTAACATGATGATGATGATAATGATGATGGTGGTGGTGATGTATGTGATTTAAATCAGATTTAATTCCTGATTTAACGCCTTGGAATTAAAACGTCCTGCTCTTCCTGAAGCTCCGTCCCAACATGGCTCCTCTATTAACCCTTTAATGTTTTTACCAGCGTTGCTCTGAGCAGCAGCTCCTATAACGAGGTCAGCAGCTGATTGCTAATTACTGTTGGCTAGTCTGAAGGAGCAGAGTGTTGGAGTTCCAGGGAGGGCTGCATCACGGAGCAAACAGGAAATGATGTCGAATGCAGGTGGTGTTTCTGGGTCCGTCAGAGAGACGAACCCGTCCCAAGAGAAAGTCTGAACAGTCAGTGTCCAGCATCTGCAGGGATGCTGGCTGCTCTTATTCTGACCTTTGACCTGAATCAATCCTGGATGGAGGAGGCCCGACCCAAAGGCTCCTGCGCGGCCCGGGGGCCGGCCTGACTAGGGGAATATTTGCGGCCTCCGGGGTGCAGGTCGTTCACATTCAGCTCTCCTTTTCCTTCCCTCCCAGGAGCAGCAGCTTGGCTCCGGCCGTGATGACTCCTCCAGATGTGCGCCTCCTCCTCGCTCCTCCTCCTCCTCCATTGTGAGCTCCACAATTAACATCTATAAATCACATCACGAATACTTCCTGCTCAATCACTGGGGAATATTGGGGAGCAGCCCAATAACTCATTACAAATTGGGGGCTTAAAGCAGCCAAAAAGATAAATTGTGTGGTGGAAAAAACTCCATAGCAGGACGAGTCTCAGCGATTTAACGACAGCTCGCTCTGCTAAATTAGAGGAAGACGATTAATAAAAACCTCCAGCAGTCTGTTTCCTCTGTGAAGATTCCTGCTTGTTTCCACCTGACATCCATCAGTGGAAAAGCTGCCAGATCCAATTAAAAGCACTTCTTCTTTCCTCCAAACTCTGAAGCGCCTCCAGACGGAGGATTGCTGCAGCAAACATCTCCTTCTGAGAGGGAACCTGCTGAGAGGATTAATGAGGCCAGTCGGGCCGCTGGCGGGTTCTCCAAGAACAACAGAACCTGCCAGAGAACATTCTGGTTCAGCTGGAAACGAGGGAGGTTAATAAAAAGGCTTTAAAATCTGAGAGGAAAAGAGGATAAAATATTATTTAGGGAAAGAAATCTTTGACTCTTGTTGGATTTATCATGCAGGAGTTCCAGTCTGTAGACACTTCAATGCACTGCCATCCAGAACCACTAGAGGGCGATGTTTGTAGAGACTTGGCTGTGTGAAAGGATAAAACCTGATAGTTTTCTCTATTTAAACAGTTTCTAATGGGAACACAAAGTCTCACCGCAGAGAGCTTTTCCATCCCTTGGGTCGATGCCGGTTTGCTGGGTCTCTGTTTCCTGGAAGAACATTTCAACCACTGCTCCTCCTAACTGGACCAATCAGATTACATATCTTTGACTAATGACCTCCTGTTGGAGCACCGGACCACGCCCCTTAACTGCTAAACCACAACCTTTGCCCACCTGACCACTCTGGTCCCCTCTACAAGTCCTCCAACCCTGACCTGAGCTTGCCGCCGCTGGTCTCTTGTCCTCGCCTCCTTGGAGGAAATGGTTTAATTACTCATTGAAGGTGCAATAAGAGGGTTTGTGCAGCAGCCTGCGATGCAGCGAGTGCGTTCAAGTGCTCCATATTTCAGCGGGCCAGGCGGCGCCGCTCCAGGATAATGGCTTGTTAAGGTGGAGGAAGACGAGCTGCTTCTGTTCTCTAATCACTCTGAAGCTTTGATTAGCCGCAGCAAACCAGTAATGGCTGGCATTTTCCAAAGCCTGTCGGGCCGAGGGGGGGCGGTTGATTTAACGGCCTCTCCTCCTCCTCCTCCTTCGTCTCATCCCAGTGGTTTTGATCTATTTTTTACGGCACGTCTCAGTCATTTATCAAGAGTAGAATGGCCAGTAAAGTAATGTGACATTAGCACCCCGTGACTAACACCTCTGCCAGGAGGAAGAGCGTTGTCTTCTGAATAAATCATGGAGCGTCGGCCTTAATGACGGAGGAACCGACACCAACATCGGCCTGGCCTCTGAACCGCTTCGCTCAGCTGAGACATGTTCAGGTCCGGTTGGGCCTGAACGCATCACTTACATCATCACAAACCACATGAATAAATGCAGACCTGCTCCTCTAATGGGGCCGTTTGGAAAGTTACACTGTAAAAAAATAACACCAATGATGTGGACCGTTTAGCCTGTCGTAACAGAAAATATGGTGGTTTGTTTTTCAAAGTCACATGTTCAACATGTTCATTCATTTATCAGTGTCACAGTTTCAAACTAAGTATTGAATATTAAAGATTTAGCTAACAAGCTAAATATTTGGTTAGCGCGTTAGCCTGCTGACTAAATATTCAGGTTCCTTGCCAGCAGCAGGATTTTATAGTTAATATATAGTTCTGAGTTACTTAAATGTTCAGTTAGCTAGCTAAACAACATCTGGGTCATATTTGAGTCCAGACTTTGACTAGGCCACTCCCAAACATTCAGTTTGATTATTTTTTGTGACACTTTCTGGAACTTTCAGGTGTTCACTCTGCAGAACCAAAAACTACCTAAGGTCCCAGACAGTAAACTTTGATTTAATTAAGTCAGGATGGATGTCCAGCATGTGAGCGATCAGCAGCAGCTGCATGAGGAGAGGCATGTCCAGCATGTGAGCGATCAGCAGCAGCTGCATGAGGAGAGGCATGTCCAGCATGTGAGCGATCAGCAGCCGTCTTCATGTTTAGAATCCTGAGAACAGACGGTGAAGCTGTCAATGTGGTCAGATAATCCTACATTTTCTCCACCTACATCGATCTTTCTGGCTGTCTGCTGCGGTGGGGGGGTCAGTCATTAGGAGATGGACACTCCCGCCCACCCCCACCTTGACACTGAGACGACCAATCAGCTGAAGGCCAGTGGTCAAGATCTGCAGCTGCATAATGCATGAAGCAGCTGGTCCTGAGAGGCGGCAGGAGAGCAGAGTTCACTCATCGTGTTTACACATTCCACTGTGAGACTGTGTGTGTGTGTGTCAGAGCTGGATGGATGGATGGACCTCCTCCTTCTCACTCTGAATCCATCGGATTTACAGCCTTCGTATAAAATGCCAGAGTTAAATTGTGTTTGAGCTGCAGAGCCTTAAACAGGAGCAGAAAGTCGGTTTTTATTCCAGGAGTTTGTTTTTGGTGTAAACATACTTTTATGGATGATGAACTGTTGCATCAGACTCCACAAGGACTGGAGAAACAAACTCAGATCAGTTTATTCAACAGAAGCAGCTAAATGGGGCAAAGGACTCAATATCAGATACAACACTGTTAAAAATAAATGAAAACAAAATCATGATCCGAAATTCAAGAAATTAAACAACTTGTGTAAATTAATTCACTGCTTAGATTAAATCCACATGGTTTCTCACCACAAGGGGGCGTTTTTCCAGGCCTGAGAACACAATGAGTCTCTGATTGGCTGTCAGAAATAACTCCACAAACTCATCAGAAAAAGTAGAGACGATGGGGAAAATGTTTTTACTTTTATTGTTGACACTTTATTTGACTGGTGCGCATGAGACTGACATGACTGTCATGAACATGAACGAGTCTTTATGAATGTCTGACTGTTGTCATGAAGCGTCATTCGTAAATAATGACACTTTTAATGCAAAGTTCCCTTGAAAGTCTATTAAAAATGCCAACTGCATTATTATTTACCAAATGAACAGTCACAGACATTCATAAAGACTCATCTGAGTCTCATGCACGCCGGTCAAATAAAGTGTTACCCTTTTATTTGTGAACAAAACCAAATGGACAAAACCTTTTTTAAAAACTTTTAAAAATGCTGTAAATATCAAACATAACTTAAAAGAAATTTGACTGTAAATTAGCGCCTTGAAATTGAGCTTCTGTCTCTTTAAAAACTCCCGCTCTTCCTGAAACTCCGCCCCTTTTTAACCGCGTTCTGTCAGACCGTCATACGCTCAGCACGAACTGACGGCTGTATCTGTCAATATCCGCTGCCATTACCATATGATTTTATTTAATCAGCAGCATCATGACGTAGATCGTCATGCACTTTATTAACGGCTGTATGACGTCCTGACTCAGCGGGTAACTAGTCAGACCGTCACCAAGCAGCAGGGAGGCCAGTTTTACCCGGCGTGTTGCAGTTGGCTGCAGTTTTAGCTAGTCCCTGCTTTAAATAGACTTTGAAGCCACAAAAATGCATGATATCTATCTAGTTATCATTGAAAACAATTTATTGACTTATTTCCATCATAACTTCTTACATATCCTGAACTGACAGCTCCTCTGAAGCCGGACCTTTTAATGCATTTAATGCATGCATGCTGCTCTGAGCGTCTGATGATCTGATCTGACGGAACAGCAGCACTGCAGTGAGAAGAAGCTCCTAAGATGAGCTCAGCAGATGTGCAGTTCCACCAAGTGTTTGCTAATTGCTAATTGGCTAACAGGTTGAGGCTGGCCTAGCTTAGCACTAGAAGGCAATGAACAGCTACCTTAGCTTAGCTAGTTAGCTTGAGACTGGCTCTCGATTGTTCTTTGGTTTCCTTGGTTACTGTTTTAAAATGACCTATCAGAATGCCCCTTCTCTGACCAATGAGACGCCAGCGCTGACTGCTCTCAGCGTGGCGCCCTGAGAGCAGTCAGGGTGTGAGACGTTATTTCCAGAACATTGCAGGTTGATTCCTGGGAACAAATAATCTTCTGGCTCAGTCAGACAACTACCTGCTGATTAACCTTGACCCACAGATCAATAACTGCCCCCAAAACACACACACACACACACACACACACACACACACACCATACGGTCCTGCAGACCCCTCACTTGTCTTCCCGCGCTCCATCAGAGCCAAAGTGTTTGTTAGTCGGAGTGAAAATTAGAGGAGAGAGTCTGCAGGATGAACTGCAGGATGGACTGCGCTGATAATCGCTGCTGCCGGCTGCAAGCGATGATGCTGCTGCAGTCAGACAGACAAAGGCTGGGAGAGACCTGTGGACAATCTGAGACACTCTGACCTGGAAGACTGAGACGTCCATCAGGAACCATCTGGTCTAGGAGTGTCTCCAGCTACCTGGTGTCCAATCAGCTCTTGGCTTAGCAGACATGTGGAAATCTCAACCATGTAACTACCAGGTAACTTACCTCACCTGGTAGTTCTCTGGAGATGACCTTTGACTCTTGCCAGGTTGCTGTTTTGAGGTCTTTGCTGAGGCCTTCCTACCCTGGCATCATGCTAATATATCAAGCTATTACGGTGCTAACATGTTGTGCTTACACATGATGCTAACCCACCTGGCTGCTGCAGAGCTCCATGTTTTGACTCCTTGGTGATCGTCTCTTCGTTCGGTGATCGACCTCATTTACTCTGCAGCTCAGTTAGCCTGTTCAGTTAGCATGCTCAGTTAGCTTGCTCAGTTAGCCTGCCCAGTTAGCATGCTCACTTAGCATGCTAACTGAGCATGCTCAGTTTCCTCTTGTTAATATAATTTATTCATGTTTCTCCTGTCAGTGAGGAATGAGCATGCTACCGTTAGCTCACACTCCGCTGTAGAAACCTCCAACCACTGAGAGGAAACTTTATTGAGCCTCGTCATTAAGACGTTGAGTTGAATGCTGGGAGGTCACTGGGGTCCTCCGCTGGGTGGTCTCTGCATCTCGGCAGACCGCCATGTTAATCACATCATGATGCTATTTACATGGATCGATAGCAGAGCACAGCAGGCGGGGGTCAGGCGCCATATTAGCATCAGGTGGGGAGGGGGAACCGATGGCGCCGCAGACGCTCACCGTTGTGCCTGACGCCCCACACTGGGTCCCGGAGCCACGACCTTTTCCCCCCCAGCAGCCGCCAGACACTAACAGACTGACAGCAAGTCTCCAACCGCCGCCTGTCACGAGTCACCGGGTCACAGAGGCTCATCCTCCAGAATATTTCTGATGGTCTTTAAAGTGGCGCAGAGAGCAGCACGTCGTCTCGCTTTTCAGATCTTACTGTGGCCGATTAATGGCAGCCAGGCCTGAGTAAACCATTGGGGCCGAGGACTGGGCCCTGTGGGCCCCAACGGCAGCCGACGCTCCGGATGGCATCAGAGCCCAGAACCAGGAGAACTTCTCTGAACCGGGTCAAACCAGCAGCTGGCAGCAACAATCAGACATGATGGTTCTGATCCAGTCCGGTTTTCAGTCAACTTCCTGTCCTTCATGATGCAGTGAAGCTCAGCGCTGCCCCCACATGGTGAGCGGTGGTATGACTTTGATTTCCATGCTGTGGTCAGGACCCAGCAGGGGGCGCTGCTGCCGCTGGTCAGGTCAGGCTGGAGGCGGCTGCTTTGGACTGGCTGCAGAACCGCTTCCTACAGAACCAACTGGACCAGCAGCCGGGGTCATGGGGGGTCACACTGAGGTCATGCTGACGTCAGGAGACGCCCTGCAGACCTGGTCCTGGTTCTGTTCTGGTTCTGTTCTGGTCCAGACAGACTGTGGTCAGTGAGTCTATCCTGCAGATCATGGATGAAGCTGATGAACCCCATCATCATCATCATCATCATCATCATCATCATCAGAACCCCTCCCCCTCCAGGACCCGGGGGCGGCGCCGGCCCGGTTCGTCCCCCGGCGGCCCGGTTCACCAGGTGTTGTCTGCAACAGGCAATTAGTAGAATAGGTGTATCTGTCAATCAGGCGGCCGGGAGATTAGCTGCTTGGCCGTAATTAGCGGGTTAGAGGCTCCGTGGCCCAGAGGATAAAGGCTTTGCCAATAATGGGCCCTGGGGTATTAATTACTGAAGGTCGGAGCTGCCGAAAAGGCCGGGATCTTAGCAGCAGCGCACGTAAGATGATTGTTTAAATTTCAAAAATAATACTGGTCTGACAGTTGTTGGAGTCCCGCAGGGCGGCGGGTACAAGGTAGCCGAGGTAATTAGTTTGAAGAGGGAAAGGGCATGGTTACAGGCGTGTTTGTGAAGAGCGGGGGGGAAATATAAATGTGAAGAGGGACGGACGGAGCAGAAATCAGAAAAATAAAAAGTGGGACGTGAGAGGAGGAGGAGGAGGAGAGACGGAAAAACAAACAAGCAGGAGGAGAAAACCTGAGTGATGGGAGGATCCGTCACCGGAGGAGATGGAACAGGAAATGACATCAGAGGCTCAAGTTCAACTCCTCAGCTTCACACCATGAAACTATTCACACCCTGCAGCTCCATGTAGGCACCAAGCATTCATTCGTTCATTCATTCATCCACACCTGAAAAGTGTGGAGGGAGCCATTAAAAGGATCCAGGACTAGTAGAACATGTTGGCCTAAATATGTTTTAATTTAACTAAAAAAATGC
>NW_015115562.1:62718-66495 GCF_001443285.1 Poecilia latipinna
CTCATCACTGTTGGCTGGAGGAGCCAGGCAGTTGGACCTTTACACGTCATTTACCCAGAATGCCTTGCAGCGTGGACAACATGGCGACAAATCCTGTGAAAATATTTTATCAAAATTTATAAAAACTAAATGACCTACAGTATTATTACTGTATTGTTTTTACATCTGAGGTAAATGTTTCCCAAATAAGGTCTGTTTTTATAACTAATCGAGGATCCCTTTAAAGAGAAAAGCAGGAGCACCGCAGGTCACCTGTCTCCTTGACCTGTCATCAATAGTGACATCATCGGGATATTTACCCACCTGAGAGCAGCGAGTCTGACATGAGCAAACAATAGTAACCAGTAACTTTACTTTCTGGTAAATGAATTAGTTTTCTGTGGAAGCTTGTTTAGTTCTGTGATGTTTGGCCTAAAGCCTTCTCAGTGCTGCCCTCTTTGGGTTGAAGGAAAATACTGCAACTGGATTTGGTCCAGCTTCATGTCACTCAGCTCATGTCAAACACGCCCCCTAGTGGCGAGTCAGAAGGTGGAACAGCTAGCATGGCTAGCTTTGATTGATAGCATGTATCAGTTTGGGTCATGTGACTCATCAGTATGAGACGGCTCTGACTGCAGGCAGGAAGAGGGCGGGGCTAATAGCTTTAGCATGTCGCTAAATATGGCAGCAGAGCATTCCCTCTTCCTGACTGCTTCGCCACGCCCCTTAAACGGTATTGGCTCCACCCACTTTTGGGGGATTTTGTTGTTAGGGGGCGGGGCTAAGCTTTAAACACTTTAAACAGGAGTGTTTGGCCAATCAGAGCACAGCTGGGCTCCAGCGACATTACAGGAAGAAAAGAGGCTGGTATAAAACTATAAATCCCAGAATGCATTGCATTAACCTGTTTGCAGGAGATTCACTCTGAGACCTGATGGGACTGAAACTTCGCCTCCAATCTTCCCTGGAGGAGGAAGGAGGTACTGCATCTGCCAGGTAAATATTCAGTCTGGTTAATCGCTCGTAACCAAAGAATAAACCTGGACTCACAAATGACCTTTGACTCCGTTACTGACAGATGGTTGCTAGGTCGCCCAGACAGCCTCCTCCCAGGATCCTCTTGGAAAATCGGCTTGGTGTCTGGGCAGAGGTCAGCTGGAGGTCAGTTAGGACCAAACATTATTTCTGATGGTTTAACTCTTTGAGCTGCTTGGCGATCATTTCCTTCATGATGTCGTTTCACTCTTGCGCTCTTTGCTCCGTCTTCCTTTCCTCTTTTCTCACAAACCTTTAACTAGACCTTAAATCCAGACCACATTGTGTTCGTTATCTCAGATGCTAAATGGGAAGCTAACCACCCTGCTAAGCTAACGTAGCCACTATTGATTCTGCTGTTTACAAAATATAGATTTTCCTGTTTTGCCGTAGGCGGCCGCTGCTGCTCATAAACTATTAATATTGTTATTAACATTCTTAAAAATACATTTGAGACTCAAAGCTGAAGATTTCTTTGTCTTTCCATGAAAAAGCCGTTTAAATGGGAATAAAGGAAATCCATCTCTGGTTAAACGTTAAGAATCAATCATCCAAATGTTGATTCCTAATTCAGAAAATCATTTAATGAAACATTATTATTATTATTATTGTGTGTGAAAATAATATTTTAATGTTCTATCTTAAAACAGAACAATTGTTCTTAGTTTAGTGTTAAACTAATTTTAATTAGTAGAAAGGTAATTTGATCTCATTTGCATACTCTTTAATTCAGTCGTATATCTATATTATTAAAGGTCGTTCTGAGTTATTTCATGTTTTATACGGAGAAATTAAATCAAGAAATAAATAAATGTCCCCATGAAATAAAAACTGTTTTCTATGGAGTTTATTTTGTCAACCATAATTAATTTATTTTAAGAGAATATATTTATTTCAAGAATTAATTATTTTAGGATTCATTTGTGTATTTATTTGATTGTTTATTTGGTTATTTAATAATGGTGTTTTACTGTGTAAGACTTTTATTTTGTTAAGTTTGTGATTTTTATAAACTACCTATTTTTAATCTGTTTATTTATTATTATTATTATTATTATTATTATTATTATTATTATTATTGCTAATAATAATAATAATAATAGGAATCGCTCTGATAATTCTACATCTATATTCCTGATAAGTTCAAAGTTCGATGTGTAAAGTCGTTACTCTGACATAAATAATGAAAGTTTAAACAAAAGTACAATGATACATTTTTCTCTCCATTTGTTTTTATTTCATGGGGACATTTATTTACTTGCTGGAGGATTTATTAAGTTTTGATTCATAACAGTATTTACTGATGTAATTTTGCGTGAAACAGTTTTCCATATTTTTATTCTGCTGTGAGTTATTCACAAAATCTAAATCAGTTAAAAACAAATTTTCTGGATTGTGACATAATTGTCTCAATTTATTGGTTTTATTCTAATTTGTCCATTTTTGCTGTTTTTGGTTGTTTATTAGTTTTCATTATTTTCTTTTATTTCCTCGGTAGTTTAGTCCAGTGTTTGTTGATTAAAGTATATTTAAATTCTTTTAATAAACTAAATTAGAGAAAAGTTTTGTGTTTTTTCATATTTATGTTGCATTTTGCTGTTATTTCTGCCTCTGTTGGTATTTTAATAGTAACTTTGACTGAAATATTATTTCCTGATAATTAAATGATGCCCCCACCTGGTCATTTTGATCTAAATTACTAGTTTTGTTAATCATTGTCTTCATAATAACATTTAGTAATAGTTATTCATATCCAAACCTGTTGTTGCTCAGCACATGTCGATTTACACAAGAATAAAAATATAACTATGATAAAGGATCCAGTCCTGATCCATATATGGTATCTCCTTCCTGTCATGGCGGATGTGACTCCAAAGCCACTTCCTGTTTCAGGTCAGCAGGTTGTGATTTATTCAGTTCAGCATTTTGTTTTTCAGAAATGAATGTTTATCTCTTTGTCTAAATAACTTTTAGGAAGGGTTGCCAGAAAACAGAATCTTTAAATATCAGTTTCTAATTTTAAATGAAACCGATTTCAGTCTGCAGCTCTGCACTTTGTCTCCAATTAAATACAGATAATAAAGTCCTCATTGTGTTTCTGAGCTGTGTGAAAAACAGATAAAAATATAGCCGAGCCGTCCCTGAAGGCTCGGCCTGCCCCGGGTTACAAAACACAGACTCCTGCCTGCAAGGCTAAACTCAGGGAAAATACACCCACAGCTCGTCTGTGTGCAGCACGCACACACACACACACACACACACACACACGCCGAGTGGTCGCTGTCTGCCAGTGTGTGTCTGCATTCAGGGCACACACCTCTCCTGGTTTTACCCGTGTGAACGTCTCACTCTGATCTGCGGCTCCCGGCTCCGTCTAATTGTTGGCTGAATAATTAATTTGAAGATTTCCAAACTCGGAGCTGCCGTTTCACTCGCCGGAGACACGGATTCCTGGTTTGGTGGAAGATGTTTCACCGCTACAGCCCTGGGAGCACACACGATGCTGAACTTCAACTCCCAGCATGCCTCCTGCCATCTGCTGTCCTTTAATACTCCTAAGTGCTCTGCTTAGTGGCGTCTGTCCTGCGCTGACCTTTGTGTCATTAAGGATCGTTTTTCTGCCGCAGCGTCGGCTCCTTTGGGATTCCTGAAAACAAGTAGAACTTTGAGTTTGAGTGAATCATCTGTCACAAGTCGGATCCCAGAATATCCAGTTGAAGTTTATTAGTTTTGCACATTTTAGCAACAACGGTTCAAAACGTT
>NW_015115563.1:0-821 GCF_001443285.1 Poecilia latipinna
TTAGCGGTTAAGTGAGTTTTACACGGGCGTGTGTTGTAGTTGACTCCAGCTGCAGCCAGACCTGCTTTAAACACACTTTGAAACCATGACAACGCATGTATATCTATCTAGTTATCATATTATGTCATATTATTAACAATTTAATGACTTATTTTCGTCATAACTTGTTGCGTATACTGACAACTCCACTGACGGTCGGACTTAATGCACATGCGCTGGCATGGTACTCACTGCATGTATGCTATTTTGACAGCATCTGGCTATGTGATAGAACACCGGCTATATCTGTCAGACACGTCATTACCATAAGATTTCATTTAATCAGCAACACAGAATCATGACGTAGATCGTCATACACTTTGTTATTAACAGATGGATGTCCTCCTGACTTAGCGGTTAAGTGAGTTTTACACGGGCGTGTGTTGTAGTTGACTCCAGCTGCAGCCAGACCTGCTTTAAATACACTTTGAAACCATGACAACACATGTAGATCAATATAGTTATCATTGAAAACAATTTAATGACTTATGTTCATGATAACTTGCTACGTATGGTGAACTGACAACTCCTCTGACGGTCGGATTTCTTAATGCATGTATGCTAACCTGACAGCGTATGGCTATCTGATAGAACAACGGCTCTCAGCGACACTCCAGTCCTATCTAATACTGACAGCGTATGGCTATCTGATAGAACAACGGCTCTCAGTGAGTGACACTCCAGTCCTATCTAATAAGAAAAGAGCCGTGGAGAAGAATCGACTGTTTCTGAATGTCTACTCACTATATTGCAGACTTTTGGACATAGCGTTGTCCCATATA
>NW_015115563.1:5487-7665 GCF_001443285.1 Poecilia latipinna
CCCAGGTGCCACTGCAAGTAATATTTAATATTCATTCAAGCACAATAAAAGGAGGTGCAGAACTGAATTCACATAAATGCATTGCGTTTGGTGCTCTGTTATATTTCTAGATCTGAATGAAGCAGGGATTTCTGTTTCTTGTGTTGTTCTCCAGGTGTGTTTGTGTGCCGGCCTCTAAGGTTAATATCCTGCTTTGTCTCTGCTCCAATTCATCATCTCAGGTGTGTTTAAGTGCTGCAGTGTGTGATGGAGGCAGACTCACATGTACTGACAGCAGCCATTTGCTCAGTGCAGGGCTGCAGCATAATCCCTCCTCTCACTTTATATAAAAGGAAGATAATGCGATAGAACTTTTCTGAACTCGTAACCTTTTATCTCTGCGGCCTTTGCGCTCTCACACCTGTCCACACAGCCCTTATTGTTTTTGTGCTTGTACCTGCCCTCAGCAGGCGCCGCGGCCGTGTCCTGTTATTCACTGTCTGCAGCCATCAGCCTTTTCCAATCTCACCATCAGGGAAGTCACAGCTCTTTGTACAAGTGCCTTCAGTAATTGAATTTGCTGCAGAAATAGCTGCCTGGAAAATTTCATTTTCGCTCTCACAGGGTGTGTGTGTGTGTGTGTGTGCGTGCGTGCTTACGTGTGTGAATGTATGTGTGTGCCACTCAAAGCTCATCCCCTCCTTTCTAACTGATCTATTCTGTCCTCCGTTTCCCAGTCTACAGGCTCTCTTCATTGGGACACTGAAGTGTTGCTCTTGGTCCCGCTGTAGCCGCTTTCAGCCACCACTGCTGCCTCATTCAACTACAACATCCACAGCACTTTTGCTTTGTTGTAAGACCTGGACACTGAGATTTGGCTAACTGTGTACAAAACAAGAATTTACTAAAACTATGTGGGAGTTTGACTTCCTCTCTGACAGAATGAGCAGCTTTTTTTCCCTGTCAAAATGCTCTTCACTGAAAGATTCAACATAGGGCTGGGCAATATGGCTGAAAATGTATTATAAGTTTTTCAGCACAGTAAATATGGATAATTATTGATTAGGTTTTTGTTTAAAATTGATGAAATACCACCAAACTGCCGATGTGACCTTTACTGTTTAATCCACAGTTTCCTCTCCAGCTGTTTCCTCCTTTGCTCCTCTCACTCCACCTCATTGTTTTGTATTTTCAGACAGCAATGAACACAAAAACTGCTGATGTGTAAGATACTCAACAGGTTGTTGCTAGGTAATCAAAGAGTGAGTGGACTAGTTGTTGACACTTGCTTGGCTTAAAGGTTGACCATCTAAAGCAGGGGTGGGCAACTCCAGGCCTGGAGGGCCGGTCTCCTGCAACTTTTAGGTGTGTCTCAACTTCAACACACCTGAGTTAAAATAATGATGTCTTTAGCAGGACTCTGGAGAACCTGACTGCACTTAGGAGGTGATTCAGCTGTTGGCTTCAAGTGTGTTGGACAAGAGAGACATCGAAGAGTTGCAGCACACCAGCCCTCAAGGACAGGATTGCCCACCCCTGGGCTAAAGCCTTTCCTCTGCGTTAATCTCCCAGAATGCTGTGCGGTAACATCGACAGAGACATAAATGTCTAGATGCGCTATAGTATGAAAATCTGATGAGCGGTGTTCTGACGATCTGTGCCATCTCGTCAAATTTTCCTATGCGCTCTGCCACAAGGAAGCATTGTTGGGTAGCACAGGTATTCAGAACACTGGTGCGCTAATAACTCCTCAGATGCGTCTCACTTATATGAAAACCTTCTGTCAAGCACTGATCTGATGCTTATACTTAAGTCCAAGCTCAAAATGAAAACCTATAAATCTCCCCCGAGTGTCCTCCATCACTGTGATTATTTCATTATGTCTCTGACCTTTTGAATCTCGATAAAATAAGTCGGGATCTCGAAAAAGTAGTTCTTGATTGCTTTTTCTTTTTTTCCATGTACCCTTAGGGGCTCCGTACATCACAGTTCTATGAAGATTTTTTTATTAGGCCCGAGCAGCTAAGCGCTGCGAGAGCCTATTGAAACCTTGCTGTAAATTATTAGGCCCGAGCAGCTAAGCGCTGCGAGAGCCTATTGAAACCTTGCTGTTTATTATTACGCCCGAGCAGCTAAGCGCTGCGAAGGCCTATTGTAACCTTGCTGTTTATTATTAGGCCCGAGCAGCTAAGCGCTGCG
>NW_015115563.1:13077-27479 GCF_001443285.1 Poecilia latipinna
ATAGTAAATATTCTGCTAATTTGACTAAGTTCTTGTAATATTATGACCGCTTTATTCTAATTGGAAAAAAAAAAAATTCTCTTAGCATGACCATAAAATTCCGTCATGCTTGCTTTACTGACCTCTGCCTCCGTTTTTTTTTTTTGCTGACAAACTTCTCCATCTCTCCTCTATGGCGGTAGATACATCAAAACATCCACGCTTGTATACTCAGCTCTGCTCTGTTTACAGCAGTGTTGTTTAGCTGCTTCTACTGGCTTGAACATACAACCTGTTGATTAGTTTGAACACTGCTGCCACCTAGTGACTGGAGGTTTGTTTATCAGTTAGGCATGAATAAAGACAATTATAAAGTCCTGGTTCTGGCGCCGCCCCCCACCCCACCACTTTAGTAATAGAGACTTGTTTACATCTGCACAAGCTAAAGAATCTGTGTCTCAGCAGCAGGGGGCACTGCAGCAGGTTCAAATCATTGCTTTTACTATTCATCACTATCAGGTCACTGACATTGTTGTGTTAACTCTCCTCCAAAGCTCTGACCACAGCTAGTGAGCTTGGTGCAGACAGAGAGGGGGGGGCGGGGTTCAGCACGGGGGAGCGGGGTATCACAAGGTTTGTCACGGTGGCAATTTTCTCCTAAATATCTTCCACAAATAATGGTTTTCAGAATGAGCATTAACAGGGTTGATTACACGAAATGGCCTTTTTAATTTACAGCAGGCTCCTATTGATCACAGGAGTGCAGATTAAAGCGTTCAATGAAGCCAGTGATGAGGTATTAACCAGCTGGAGGCCCCCAGGGGCCCGAGGGGATCGGCAGAGGCTGGCCGGGGCTCTGTCTGTGTACAGTTATTCCCCTGTAATGAAGTGCCTCTATGCAGAGGCATGGAGCCCCTGCAGGAAAAATAGATTGAAGATGATGAGCTCTTCAAAGTCATTTCTTGCTCTCTCATTCCACCTCATGCCCGGCGCCTCCTGCCCCATCGTACCCGCTACTGAAATCGCCCCGGATTTACTTAGCTGGACGGACCGATGCAATTTTTATGACCTTATTGCTTTTTTACCATGGTAATAGTTTTGAATCAATTTATCAATCTGCAGGAGCCATCAGGCATGTTGCCCTCAAAGATCAAGTCCAGGTCATTCCATCATTGCACTCCAGAGAACTGAGATGGAAAGCCCCCTCTCCCCCCCGTACCCCATCACTGCCAGCGGCCATATGAGAATGCTCCTCAAACAGCTTAGCAAACATGCTCCCACCACTTTAACCCCTCATTCAGAGCCCCACCAGGCTGCTGCTTTTAAAAGCACAATGCAGGAGTTTCTACTTGTCTCTCAGTGAAGAACATTACCAGAACAGCAGTATCTATTATGTGTAAGTGTGCCAAAATCTCTGCTGCATAGGTTCAGATATTGCATAAATGCTGTCAGTTGAAATAAATTCCCATAAACCACAAGAGGCTTGTCTCACTAAGTGTTCTATTTGCTGGATTGATTTAGCTCATTTTAGAATCAATAACAGATTGAACACGTCAATATAATCATGGGATTAATATGTTTGAATGAGCGTTACTGTCCTTTGTTTGGCTTCAACAAATGTTCATTAATGTTCGTATCACTCAGATTGGGCCTGAGAGCTTTTATTTAATTAAGCTGAATCATCTGTGCTTCTGTCTACTGTACACACAGAGTCCCATCAGTAACCTGCTAACAGCAGATATTCACACAGCTGTGGAACTTTCCTAACATGCAGTATCCCATACAGCATGTCTGACATTTTTCTGACTAGATAGAGAATAAAATTATCATTATGCTGCCCCTCCCCCATGTAGAGCTGCATACTGCCAGTAAGGTAGAAAGTTCCTACATCTGGTGAAGAACAAAGAACATATTTGGGTGTTTGGAAAGACTGATGTGAAAAGCACAGAGGTTGCATGAAAATGAGGAGCACTGCCCATCTCTGTTTTATTAAGGTAATAATGTTGCAATAATGTTGGTGAGATATGAGCAGCATGTCTATAAGCCAAGACAAGGCAAGCACGTTTATTTCTGTGCCTCCTGTCATACACAAGGCGATCCAAAGTACATTACTGGACTTTAAAGAAATGGCAAAAAGAAAACAGCAAAGCATAAAAGCATTAAATAAAAGAAAAACATTTTAAAACACAGATGTTAAAGGCAGAAAAAAAAACCCAAATGTTTCAAACAGACATAGACTTTATTGTCATTCATCTGTACATTCAAATTGTACATATTGAGCAAAATGTTGTTTCAAGGTTCCAATAATAATAAAATAAATAAGTAAATAAATAAATAAATAATAAAAAGTATTATCATACACTCTGGTCAACAATGGCAGAGTCAGGTTTTCAGGGAGTTTGTTCCAGATCTGAGGTGCATAGAAACTAGCTGCTGCCTCATGTTGTTTAGCAGGTCTGTATAGACATGGCTCATATTTCACCAAAAATGGATTTTGGTCAAAGACCATTTAGGGTTTTATATAGTGATAACAACATTTTTAAATGTATTCTTTAACAAACAGAGATTAATTTTCTTGGTGTAGGTCAGGACTCTGGCAGCAGTACAGACACTATTGCAATAATGCACACTAGTGACAATAAAGGCATGTATTACGTCCTGATTCATGCTTTAAGTTGATAGTAAAATCAAGGCATTATTAGTGTTTTTATTGATGATATCAGAAAAATATAACAACTCTGTTCTTTTAAACTCATATGCATGAGAGGACTTTTATTCTCAATGCCAAAGTGAACCTGACACTGTTTTAAGGTGTTAAACTTAATTTGCTGAGCTCTAACTGTAGGAGAATTCTTGCATGATGACTTTTTCTTTCCAGACAGAAATTTGGTAATTTATTAGGGACATTTCACCAATAAACATGTTATGACAAATGTTATAAGTATTATCTTTAAAGAATCAATATGATATACCTTTTGCAGCTTTTGGGAATTTTTGTTGATTTTTTGTTCTAAAAGTAATTATATCACATTATGTTTTGTTGTTTTGTGTACATACAGTGTAGAAGTGGCATCAGTCTTAAAGGTTACTGTATGATACCTGCCATGTTTATGGGAACTATTTCTAAAACTGCTGAAGCATATGTACTGATTTGTAGTTCAAGGAATTTCTTAAATTTCCTTTGATAAAAATATGAAGTATTTTTGGATGGTTTTGGTACATGACAGTGCTATTTTTAATTTGTGATTTCATTTGTTCGTATTTATACCAGAAAACGTCATGGAGACACAGGGTCTCATTGTCCAGAAAAATCATTTAATCAGTACGTAGTTTTAGACAACTGATGATTTTGCCTCGACATGTTTTAACCGTGATTCTTTTAATACCACATGATGCTTATAGAAATACTGACCTTGAGCAGAGACCCATGTTTGACATGGACCTGGAGAAGGTTCAGTATTATAGGTTGTGTGATATGATCCTCATTAGCTCACACTGCTGAATTCATCTACTGCCTCCAACACCAGTGCCATGTGCCTTCCCTATTCATCCCCTCCTAATATATTGAAATACTATGCAACAGTCTTAAGTAATAGATGAGTACAATCATAGCCAGGGCATGTGATTGATTATTTGACGACACTTTCTGCGGGTTTGTAGCTCACCTTCTGCAGGATGTGTGTGTTGGTTCTGAACATGGAGAACTGTAATGGGTTCACAAGGCCAAACGTGATGAATATTTAAAATGTAACTTACATATCACCGTGTCAAGGGCACTGACTAAATGATTAGTTTTGCCTCAGAAGGACAAGTAACAATGAGTTCATAAACATACTATCTCTTTTTCACTGATTAGTAGTAACATAAACAGCATGTGTTTGTTATCAGGAAGATGGAGAAGCTAAAATGAAGGAAATCCTTAAAAAAAAAAATCTTTTAGCTGCTGCTGATGACTTGGGAGGTTCAGCAGGACAGCCAGCCTCAGCCAGACAGTGACACAGCCAGATGGGTAGAACGGAACAGTTTGGATCAAGTGTTCAAAGTGCAGCTCGACAGCCATTTGTTGTCTGCGTTGCAAATAAAATTGTGTTGTTTTTTTTTTTGTTGTTTTTTATTTGGTGTAGCTCTCAATTACAGCTCAAAAATGATGCAAATTTGGCCTTCCGGTTGATCCAGATGGACACTTGTCTAAAATCTTTATGGCAAGATTTTCACTGATCAATTAAAATCTTCCTAAAATGTAAAAAAACAACTTGGGCACACTCATTCCTTCAATATGGCCCACAGATACATCCTGTTCTTGTTGCTGAGCATGTACATTCATTTTTTTCCACGCTAAGAAAACAGAGAAACAGTCAATTCCAGAAAATATAGAAACTGCATTTCTTTTTATACTGTAAGTCAAACAGGTAAGATCCTTTTATGTTTCAGATCAATTATGATCTTTAGATCATGTAAGGGTCTTACATGTATGTATGCATACATGGCAGATGAGATTTTAAAGAAAAAGACCTCTCACTTATTGACATTATGTTGCAATTAGCTGCTTTTACTTCTTACATAGCCAACATCAATGTTTCTCCGTGAAGCAAGTAATTCCCAATTCTTCCTTTTCTGTTGTTTACAGAGAAATGCTGGGCAGGATCTTAGGACAGCACAAGAACTGACCAGTGGACCATTAAAGCCCAGGACCTAAGTTGGTCCTCACTGCAGCAGGAGAAGGGGCTTGAGACAACCTGTGCAAAATGACTCAATATTTATAATCTGAACTAGGCATGGATGGGCTTCAGACTCATTCATCATGATCATGAATGAGTTTCTTGTCTCCTTGGTTTTGCATTTAGACCAGTGTTTCTCACCCCCGGTCCTCACCGCCCCCCTGTCCTGCATGTTTTAGGTATTTCCCTTCTGCTGCACACCTGAATTGTATCTCTGGTGATTAACAGGCTTCTGCAGTACTTGATGGTCATGCAATAATTTTAATCAGCTGTTCTGGAATAGAGGCACATCTAAAACATGCAGAGCAGGGGGGCGGTGAGGACCAGGGTTGAGAAACACTGATTTAGACCATGTTTAGTTAGAACTATGTTTTGTATGTGTTAATCACAGCCATTCACAGTTCTGCTTATGATTCTCTGTTCTTTTGTTTTGGATTATTGGATTATTGTCAGGCTTTAGCTTTTGGTTTTATTAGGTTATTTTTATTAGAGATCCCTCTACATTAATTTCTGTGTTAAGTAGATATTTTTATGACTGTCCTCCTGTTGTCTTTGCTTTTGATTGTTCCCATCAGATGCTCTGCGGTTCTTCTGTGAGTTACTTAACATCTTTAATAAATGATTTCACGTCTATGTGAGCCTCGTTTTCTCATGTCTGAACCAGGGTCTGACTCCACCTCATATCATAACAGTTAAAGGTGAAATGCTAAGATTTACTGCATTGAGGTCTTTAACTTTAATTCCACTGAAGTGAAAAAGGTTTTCATAAAAAGGGCGAGGTCTTTGGGACGACAAATGCCAATCTGGAGTCATTGTCCGGAGTCCTCCAGCTGCTCTGACCTACAACTTTCCCAGAAAGAAGCTCAGTATTCTGGCCAGTATCAGACTAATCCTCCCTTCATCTCTGTGCTGCTGGAGGTCAGCCTTAAAAAAAGCATTAAGCAAACAGCTAATGGAATTAAGGCTATAATAATACAGGGATATAGTGAGACAATTCTATTAACAAGATATAAATCATGTTGAGTGTGAGGTAAGTGTTTTTTAATTGATTGATGGAAACAACGATCTATAGGTTTTCTGGAGACTAACAGCCATTTACCGTCTCCTGCAGAGCAAAAGAGGCAAAAAGGGAGAGATAGGAAAATTACACTGGGATGAGGAATAAATTATTCAGAAAAGATAATCATTTTGTGCTGACATTACTAATGTGAAGAAGCATTTAATCTCTGTCCTGTGGGACAAGAGAGCAGGGTGGAGCTTTTTATAGCGATTAAAACTGCAGTCAGGATGCTGTGCTCATTATCCACACTGCTGTCCTCTAAGTAGAGGAGAGGAGACGCTGTGCACACAGTTCACTGAGAGTTTACCCACAATCACATGCAGGGTGAGAGCACAGCGTCATGGATGTTCTCCTAACATGACTCAATCAATCAATCAATCAATCAATCAATCAATCAACCAATCAAATTTTATTTACATAACACATTTCAGCAGCAAGGCATTTCAAAGTAATTTACATAATTAAAATAAAAACAGCATGTAATAAAGAGTGAGAAAGAGAAAGAGATTTAAAAAACATCATTAAAATGTAAACAGTGAGAAAGAGAAATAAAAAGCTGTAGAACTTTAGTTGAGACACTGTCAACTGGGACTCCAACACTTTGGACTTTAGTCAAAACGCCGTTTGACAAGGACTCTAACCCAAATTTAGCCATAAGCAACTCTAAACAGGTGGGGTTTAAGTTGAGATTTAAAGGCACCCAGTGTTTCAGCTGTTTTACAGTTTTCTGGAAGTTTGTTCCCAATCTGTGGTGCATAGAAGCTGAATGCTGCTTCTCCTCGTTTGGTACAATGTCAATACAACTAAATACTGAGGTGTAGATACTCTTTAAACTGTTAATGAACCATAAAACTGCCACGAGAACACTGCTGTCCTCATGGATGACATGGAAATGATTTCAGGCTGACAGTTAAGGCTGCTGAGAATTTACCTAAACAAGTTTCCTGTACTTGCTTAGGTACAGGAAATTTTACATCTGAAATGTAAAATTAGCATATTACATTTCAGATGTAAAATGCTAATCATGTTACATCTGAAATCTACATTTCTGAATGTTGCCTTTAACATTTGGTGAGAAATCTAGAATGATTTTAAAATTTATTTGAGTTGAATCTATTTGGACTGGATTTTATAGTTTACATAAGATTTGATAAGAATCTGACCGCATTTTTTGTTTTTAGCGTTGGAGGTCTCTCTGTTCCCTCTCTAGACAAAATAAAGTGCTCAAAGTTAGTGACATTATACACCAAAGAACAGATTTCTGAAACACCAGGTTTTCTTGGACAGTGACCTTGAAGTCATTGACTATAATGAGCTCTCAAAGCTGTCTTCCTTAACACTTCAGCAATCTCACAGAATTGTTGCTCAACTTTAGAAAGAAACTTTCTCTTTCCAAAGTTCTCCAAATCTTGCGCTTTCGGCCACACACAGGTTTGTTTGCAACATCATTTTTTTTCTCCAGGTCTTTGCATTAAAGGATCGTACTGCAGTTCTTGATGGCATGAAATATTAGGAAATGGCAGTGGAGCCTTCATCCCCATATAAGTGTCCTCTATCCTTTCTCTGAGGCACAAACAAATTGTATTTATTAGTTTTATTTTTTTCAGTGGTCTAATGAATTTGCTTCCCACCAGAAGTGTGGGAAGCTTCTGGAAGGTTCAATGCTGATTATCTTGGAAGTAAAGAAAGCACAGAAGAGCTGATAAATCTGGTCTTGTTATTTTTCACTTTTCTTGTTACAAGAAACAAGAATATACTGATAAAACTTAGTTTTGTCTTTGTTTTATTTTGGCATTACAGGCATTACAACTATAATATTACACAGTTTGGTAACACTTTATTTGAAGGGGGTGAATAAGACTGTCATGACACTGTCATAAACATGACATAACACCTGTCATGAACATCAATAAGTCTTCATGAATATTTATGACTGTTATCATAAAGTGTAATTCGGTAAATCATGACACTTTTATACAAAGTTGACATTATTGAAAATGTCTTTGTTATGACTGTTGGGGACCAGGACGGGGTAGTTGTGTTTTTTCCAGGTTTATCCACCAGAGGGCGCCTCGTAGCTGCATCTTTCCAGAAGGTGGGCCAGCAGGTCTCCGGCTGACGCACCTGCAAGAAATAATCATCACCGAGAGGAGTATATGAGCAGCAGGCGACCAGTTCCTCCTCGCCAGAGTGTTTGCCAGCATTGGTACACAGAGCCCCTCATAGAGTTGCTTAGCAGCCTGTAAACAGATTCGTGCCTTCTTCATGATCTAACCTTTCTTTGTGAATCCTTCTCCAGGACGTTTCGAGTTCCACTTGGACCTTTCGAGTTACCTGAGTTCTGGAGGAATCCTCTCGTGGCGCCGCTGCACCGTTCCCTCTCAATCTCACGAGGAAGATGCACCTGTCCGCCCTCCAGCCCTTTGAACCACCCGACCGGCAAAATACCTTGGAAAAGCCTCACCACCCTGGTTCTGCTTGCCTCCCCCCGCTCGCTCTCCTGTTAACTACAAGTAAGAACTGTCAGAGCCTTCACAGAACTGAAAATTCCCTTCCGCATTTGAACTCACCATTGCTCTCTTCCTGTGTGCAGTAAACCCCGGACCCCAGACCGGAGTAGAACTCCAATTGACTGTTTTTGTGTTGTGTGAGCTGTAAATAAATCTGTTATTATCCTATCCCTCTCTGAGTGTTTCTGCATGTGGGTCAAGAACCTCAAGCCCACCATGACAGAACACTCTGGCCAAGCCAAAGACCCAGCAGAAGCAATTCAGAGAGCTCTTCACCACCAACAAACTTTAATCCAGAGCCATGAAGCCGCACTTCAAGAACTGGGTAATCGACAGGCGGAGACAAACAATCGTCTAGCCGAATTAACTGATTTTCTCCGCGATAGTTTGACAGGCTTCCCCTCCAGATTCAATTCCAGATCCGACCCCGGACCCCGCTCAGTCCTCAGCCCCGATCCAGACCATGTTTTCCGAATGCCAGCTGCCAAGTCCGCCAAGGTTTGACGAGATCCCAGAAGATGCAGGGGATTCTTAATGCAGTGCAGTATTCAGTTCAACCACTCACCTCATAAGTTTCCCCATGATTCGGCTAAGATTTCATATATCATAGCTCATCTGTCCGGCCGCGCCCTAGACTGGGCAGAAGTTAAGTTCACGGCCATTCCCCAATATGGTTGCACTTTTGACGAGTTCATAACTGAGTTCAAACAAGCCTTTAACCAAGAGACAGACAAGTTCCAGAACTCTGTTGAGACTTAAACATGGACAGAAATCTGTAGCTGACTTCTCCATCGATTTTCGCATCCAAGCTGCCGCCTCGGGTTGGAACGACTCAGCATTAAAGAGTGTGTATTTAGACGCTTTGAATGACTCTTTAAAAGATGAACTAGGCACATTAGATGAACCAGAGTCTCTTGAGGATTTAATTAAGCTATCCATCAGGTTGGATAACAGAGTTAGAGCACGAGCCAGAGAAAGAAGTAATAGAAATCCACCACTCAGACCGCAACTCGCTCCCTGCAGTGCGGTTCAAACAGAAACGGTACTGAGCCCCACAGATCCTGAGCCCATGCAAATTGGCCAAGCCAGACTTTCTCCCGAGGAAAGACAATGACGGATGCGGGCTAAACTCTGCCTCTATTCCGGAGAGGCAGGACACTATATTGCCCAGTGTCACTTGCTGTCAAAAGCCAAGGTCCGTCAGTGAGGATGAGGGAGCTGGCGGACCATCAAATCAGTTCTGACTCACCTCATCTATTATTACCTGCTACCATTCTCTGTCATAACCACACTATGCCTGTTCCAGCACTACTCGATTCTGGTTGTGAACGTAACCTCCTTGACTCCAATTTAGTCCAGCAGTTGGAGATGGAGACTGTTCCTCTTCAAACTCCTCTCCGTGTGTCTGCTCTCGACGGTAAAGCACTTCCACAGATTACTCACCAGACCAAACCAGTTCAATTAGTAGTTTCAGGTAACTACACCAAAACCATATCTTTCTATGTCTTTCCTACAGTAAATTATCCGTTAATTCTAGGTTTCGAATGGTTACAACAACACAATCCCAATATCAACTGGTCAGACCGACACATAGAATCATGGTCAGTGTTTTGTCATTCAACTTGTCTTCACTCCGCCGTTCCTCCAGGTCCGCCTCCGGCAGAAAGTAATGAGGCTGATCCTCCTAATCTTTCCGGTGTGCCCGCCGAATACCATGATTTGGCTCAGGTTTTCAGTAAATCCAAGGCATCCTCTCTCCCTCCCCACAGACCATCTGATTGTGCCGGGAGCCCCTCGACCCAACAGTAGACTTTATAACATCTCTAAACCAGAGAGGGAGACGATGGAAAAATACATTAAGGAATCCTCGGCTGCAGGGATTATTCGACTGTCCTCCTCGCCTCTGGGTGCGGGATTCTTTTTTGTCGGCAAAAAAGACGGGTCTCTCAGACCATGTATTGACTATAGAGGTTTAAACCAGATAACGATTAAAAGCAAGTATCCTTTACCGCTTCTCTCTTCAGCTTTTGAGTCGCTCCTCGGGGCTACGTTTTTTACTAAGCTAGACCTGAGAAACGCGTATCATCTGCTTCATATCAGAAAGGGGGATGAGTGGAAGATGGCATTCAAGACCCCCCTAGGTCATTTTGAGTATCCGGTGATGCCTTTTGGGTTAACTAACGCTTCAGCAATTTTTCAGGCCTTAGTAAATGACGTCTTAAGAGATTTCCTAAACGTGTTTGTTTTCGTCTACTTGGATGACATCCTGATTTATTCTAAGAACTTACCCGAGCACAGGAGTCATGTCCGCCAAGTTCTGCAGCGTGTTTTGGAGAACAAACTGTTTTGTGAAGCGGAGAAATGTGAGTTTCACAAACAATCAGTCACATTCCTAGGTTATGTTCTAGAGGGCGGACAGGTCAGACCTACAGAGGAAAAAATCAAAGCAGTCTTGGATTGGCCCATCCCAGAAACTAGAAAACAGTTGCAAAGGTTTCTTGGTTTTGCTAATTTTTATAGGCGGTTCATTCGTAACTACAGTCAAACAGCTCAACCATTAACAGCTCTGACCTCCACCAAGGTTCCATACATTCGGTGCCCTGAAGCCGAGGCTGCCTTCACACAGTTCAAGGCCCTGTTGCAGATGCGCCCATCCTCATACAACCTGACACCACTAAGCAGTTCATCCTAGAGGTTGATGCCTCCGAGACAGGGGTGGGAGCAGTTCTCTCCCAGTTCTCCGATAACGATCACAAGACTCGCCCTTGTGCTTTCTTTTCTCGTAGACTTTCTCCGGCCGAAAGAAATTATGATGTGGGTGACAGAGTTGCTGGCCATCAAGCTGGCGTTGGAAGAGTGGAGGCACTGGTTGGAAGATGCCGAACATCCGGTTTTAGTTTGGACTGATCACAAGAACTTATCATACCTCAAATCAACTAAGAGACTGAATCCCCGCCAATCCCGATGGTCATTGCTCTTTTCTCGATTTAACCTGTCTATTTCTTACCGTCCAGGATACAGAAATGTAAAACCCGATGCGCTCTCCAGGTTATATCCCCAGATGACCTGGTTAAGCAGGCCCAACAGGCGGAGCCTGATCCTGGCACTGGTCCTAGCAACAAGATTTATGTTCCTACATCCGTCAGAGCCCGCCTGATAACCTGGATGTATACCTCTAAGTTTTCAGGCCATCCTGGGATCAGCAGAACGGTGGCGCTAATCAACCATCGTTTCTGGTGGCCATTCATACAAAGGGACGTCAGGGAATATGTGTTGGCCTGTTCTGTTTGTGCCAGAAACAAGGCTTCCCACCAACCTCCCTCCGGCCTGCTGCAACCCCTGCCCACCCCCAAGAGACCTTGGTCCCACGTCGCCATTGACTTCGTCACCAGTTTACCCATCTCAAAAGGTATGCCCACCATTTTTACCATCATTGATCGTTTTTCCAAGGCCTGCCATCTTATCCCTTTAAAGAAGCTTCCCTCAGCCCTTCAGACTGCTCTGCTACTCGTGAAACACGTTTTTAGACTGCATGGTATCCCACAGGAAATCCTTTCAGATCGAGGTCCACAGTTTTCCTCCTAAGTGTGGAAACATTTTTGCTCAGCTCTTGGTGCCAAGGTTTCGCTTACGTTGGGTTACCACCCCCAGTCTAATGGCCAAGTGGAGCGCTTTAATCAAGAGTTAGAAGCCACCCTGAGATGCCTCACATCTTCAAGCCCTACTGACTGGAGCCTTTACTTACCTTGGGTTGAATATGCACATAACTCTCACCACTCGTCTGCTACAGGTTTTCCCCATTTGAGGTCTCACTTGGTTATCAACCCCCATTCTTTTCTGCCGAGGAAAAGGATATCTCGGTGACCTCTGTCCAACATCACATTCGCCGGTGTAAGACCATCTGGGACAGGGCCATCAACGCACTCAACCGCACGACAGAGCAGAATCGTCGTTGGGCCGATCGCAGGAGGCGTGCCGACCCCACATTCTCTCCTGGCCAGAAGGTTTGGCTCTCCGCCAAGGATATTCCTTTGAAGTCCATGTCGAAGAAATTGTCTCCTCGCTTCATTGGGTCCTATGAGGTTGAGCGGCTCGTGGGTCCGTCTGCCGCCCGTCTGCGCCTGCCTTCCTCACTTCGCATCCACCCTACCTTTCACGTTTCTCAGATTAAACCAGTCCCCTGTGCCCCCCTGCTGAGCCCCCTACCACCTTTGACATTGATGGCCACCCCGCCTACACGGTCCGCCAGATTGTGGACTCCCGCCGGCGTGGGCGGGGTTGGCAATACCTGGTGGACTGGGAGGGTTATGGGCCAGAGGACCGCATGTGGATACCTGGGTCCTTTATTTTGGATTCCTCCCTCATTTCTGATTTCTGTTCCTCCCAACCTTCTGCTTCTTCTGCAAGAAATAATCATCACCGAGAGGAGTATATGAGCAGCAGGCGACCAGTTCCTCCTCGCCAGAGTGTTTGCCAGCATTGGTACACAGAGCCCCTTTTAGTGTTGCTTAGCAGNAATCCTACCTTGCTGTAAGTTAATGTTAGCTAAAGTTATTAAACACAATTACTGTAACGTTAGCCCTTAATATTAAATATATTTTAAAGACAGGCAAATTGTTTTCCCCCCCTCCAATTTTAATCTAGCAAATTAAAAGCTAATATATTAGTCAAAGTTATCCTTCATGTGCATTATTTAGCGACTTGGCTGATGTGACACAGTGCTTGTGTTCTTTGCTTTGGAAACTTTAGCCACATGAAGACCCATATTAGCCTTGGCTAATGAAGACATGCTACGAGTGTGGAGGATGATAATAAGGACCAGCCACCAGAGAAAGAAGTTCCTATTTGACCAAAGAGAAAGAAGCAGATGAAATATTCCCCAAGAAAATTAGGTAAGTTGTTTTTATGTTAATATTTTCACCTTGTGAATATTCACACCTTGTGTAGGTGGGAATGGCCAGGTAAGTGCCGAAGGAGGAGCAGGAATCAACATTTACCAGTTGAGTTAAAAAGTTACGTTTTAGACAACTAAAAACTGGTATTAAATCAATTTATTTATTAATAAGCTTCTGGCAAACAACCATAAGTCAGAGTATCTGGTTAGAAATAATTTAGAATGCTCATTAAGTAAAAAGATACACTCGTGTGCCTAAAACTATACATTAAATTATACATTCTGAATAACAACAGTGGCAGTCTGTCTGAACTTCAGCCAGACAAATATTTGATCAGAATAATTTTGTTCAGCTCCAGTTATTATGCTACTTGTATTAAGAAATAATTGTATTGCACTTTATAACAACCAGTCATGTTAACTAGGCATTTGTCTGCCAGTCTACCATTCTGACAGTGTGCAGCAAGGGACATTTTTGGAATGGTATTTAAATAAATGGTATTTAAATAAATGACATTGTTTTTTGTTTTTGCTCTTTTTTTTAAGTGACCACAATGAATTGAGTCATCACCGACTATGAGAATGTCCAGAAGAGATTCACCAAGTTTGAATTCATGAAAAGGCTTTCGCCATGATTAACTATTGCAAGAACAGCTGTAATTTCTGAGCATTTCTGGACACCTTCAAAGAGCTGCTTCCAGGAAATGAAGACAAGAAGAAGATCTCCTGTTTTCAGAGCATTACAGGAAGACTATTACGAAGGAGATGGCTGACATAATCAAAGCAAAAAATGTTACTGTTGAAAGAACCTATTTTCTTAAGTTAAAGAATAAGTAATTCTGTTTTAGTTTTTCAATCAGCATTTCAGAGTAACAATATACTGACCAGACGTTAAACCCTCTGTTATCTTAGAACAAGTTATCTTTTGTTTTATTCCAATGTACAAAGGGTTTGTTCTACAGTTATGATGGTAGTTATAAGTAGTCCAGTGTGTTTCACTTCATTTGAGGTAAGACTTAATATCAATGACTCTGTTAGCATTGCATTTGACACTGTAATAACACTAAATTACATCTTTATAATTGTTGCTACTTGTTTCACTTTTCTTGAGGTAAGAGATAATATTAATGACACTGTAATGATACTTAATTACATATTCATAACTGTTACTTGTTTCACTTCACTTAATGACACTGTAATAACACTTAATGACATATTCATAACTGGTGCTACTTGTTCCA